>NC_060155.1:7735377-7812311 GCF_021292245.1 Micropterus dolomieu | reverse complement strand
AAAAAGAGGCCACAATTTGCAAGAGCTCACCAAAATTGGACAGTTGAAGACTGGAAAAATGTTGCCTGGTCTGATGAGTCTCGATTTCTGTTGAGACATTCAGATGGTAGAGTCAGAATTTGACGTAAACAGAATGAGAACATGGATCCATCATGCCTTGTTACCACTGTGCAGGCTGGTGGTGGTGGTGTAATGGTGTGGGGGAAGTTTTCTTGGCACACTTTAGGCCCCTTACTGCCAATTGAGCATCGTTTAAATGCCACGGCCTACCTGAGCATTGTTTCTGACCATGTCCATCCCTTTATGGCCACCATGTACCCATCCTCTGATGGCTACTTCCAGCAGGATAATGCACCATGTCACAAAGCTCCAATCATTTCAAATTGGTTTCTTGAACATGACAATGAGTTCACTGTACTAAAATGGCCCCCACAGTCACCAGATCTCAACCCAATAGAGCATCTTTGGGATGTGGTGGAACGGGAGCTTCGTGCCCTGGATGTGAATCCCACAAATCTCCATCAACTGCAAGATGCTATCCTATCAATATGGGCCAACATTTCTAAAGAATGCTTTCAGCACCTTGTTGAATCAATGCCACGTAGATTTAAGGCAGTTCTGAAGGCGAAAGGGGGTCAAACACAGTATTAGTGTAGTGTTCCTAATAATCCTTTAGGTGAGTGTAATAATGAGGCGTCATCTGTTGTCTGTCTGTCTGCTCTTACAAACGCATCTCTGTGCAGTGTGAATGGCTGCCGATTCAAAGTATATTTATTGTCAGGAAAATGAAGAGCTTTACAACAAAATGTTTAATTTAGGGAGGATATCATGGTATCTCAAGTCAAAAGAGCAAAGTCAGAGAGAAGTCACGAGTCGTTTTTTTGAGTCAACCATATTCTTGCATTCTGTGCTCCTAATTTACAACCGGATTTATATCCTCAGATTGTTTAATTTGTCAACAAGTTTAAGAGGTTAAAACTCTCAGTATGTTGCAAAAACAAAGCAAAGATAAATCTCCAAACAAAATAAACATTATTTTATGGGGCAGAGCGTTTTTCTTTCCTCCTTCTCACATTAAATTTGGTTTGGAGGAGTCCTACTGATTTCAATTTAGATAATCATTTAAGGAGATAACATTTAAATAAATATGTGGATCTGGAGGGTGGATGTGAACTTGAAATGTTAGTGCAATCGAATCACAGAAATTAAGACACTGCAGTAATGGTAATAAAAACAATTAACTGATGATAAAAACAATTTTCATGATTTTTTTTTGTATGTAACAGATTTTGTTTTGCTATTTTTATAAAAGATAAAGTGAGAAAGTCACATAAACAAATCTGGAAGAAAAAGACCTGGAAGAAGCACACATACAATTTTTAAAGCAATCTAACGCACGATGCTCCTGTGGAGAACTCATGTGATTAGTTTCTATAAGATTGTATGGCAAAGCTGTGTATGTTTGTGGTGGTGTTGTACCGGTTTGCATTTTATTGCAGAAATGTTGCGTTTATTGTGTCCACCCCTGTATGTTGCCCTCTTTTTGTTGTTCTTAATTTCTCAGGGGAAGAAGCAGTGAAAGCAAATACAGTGACATGCAGTTTAGCATTTGATGCCTGCGATTCAGAAACGTGGGATTATGTAGACATGCAGCAGCTCATGTGTGCTTTGATTTGACTCATGCTCAGCAGGAAGTGAGGTGGCACAGCTCTTATGTAACGGCATATGACAGACAGACGTGACAGACTGAGCAGCAGGTTTTTGCTGCGGTGTGACGAGCGCGTTGTGTCTCCCTGCAGGATGGACTGGTTCAAGCTGCAGCGCTTCGAGAAGGTCTTCAACGCTTCCTCCACCAGGATCGTCACCAAAAAGGGAGTCAAGTGAGTGACAGGAGGATGCAACATACAGGATAACCTGCGACACAGCTGCAGGAAAGTGACTCAGCAGGCTGGAAGGTCACAGGTTTAATCCCCTGAGGCAGTTTGCAGAAGCAAAAAGAAAAGGAGCTTTTAAAAAAGATAACAGAAAGTTGTTCCAGATATCTTAAATATCTGCTAACAGGTACAAATAACAAACTGCATTCCTACTCTGTTCACACTCTCTTGTTGAACATACTGTAGTTGAAATCAGTGTGGATCCACATTAAAATCTCAGCCTTGTTTTGTTTGTCATCGTGCCCTGAAAGTCCTCAGAGTTTGTAACTGAGTCCTGACTTTCCTTAAAAAAGTGAAAAAATCTTGTTTCCACTGCAAATCAACTTATTTCAAAAGAAAATTTTAATATTTATCAATTCTGCTTCTACCTTCTACCTAGAACTACCTTCTTTTTTGTCTCAAGATCCAGATATTCATTTCCTTGAAAAAAGGTGATTTGTTTGTAAGGTTGAAATATTCTTTTAATCTAATATTCTATCATTTATTTCACTTTATTTAAGAAAATACGGTTTGAGAACTCCAATATAGACAAATAATGATAATGATGATGGAGAGTTTTCTAGTGGGATTACTATTATGCACAAAAATAACTCTATAGTTTTATATATATATTTATATATAAAATATATAAAGGTAGTAAAACATGATACAAGTGATATATTTTTTCTTTATATATTTAGTTTTTGTCCTTTGTCCTTACTTTATACATTTCACCCATGCAAAAAGCTATTAAACATTATACCTCGTTGTAAAGATATGTATTTTCACAATACTGTCTATAAATGCCTTTGAGAAGCTCGCATGAGAATAGGTGTGAATATGATACGATCCATATTAAGGAGCAACTGGAACCAGACAACCTTGTTTGAATGTGCTGGGTGTGGTTTTAAGCTCAACACACTATCTTTAAACCTCTTTAAAAACAGGTCAGTGCAGCTATACAATAAAAAACATTATGAAATGATGTGTCACTGCAGCCTCACTGCAGCTCTTACTGAGAGTATTTTTTTTTTTTTTGCCTCCCTTTTCAGTTTTCTGCTGGTGAACAGCGTGGCCCTGCATGGCGACGGGTGTCCCATCTGCCAGTCGGTGGAGAAGGAGCTGATCAAACTCTCCAGAGACCTCAACTGTTCTCTTCAGGTGGGAGGAACATTTCTGGAAGTCAGCAGCACACTTTTACACTGTCAGCACCTCGAGCGCACTCATGAAGTGTAAAAGACTTGAGTCAAGTGAAGCAAAATGAAAAGATACACTTTTATGCAAAGCTCAGTCACACCTGGAGCAGGTGTTTGGTCCTTTTTACACATGCAATGTTAGTAAAAGCAGTAAGATTAGTGCAGCGGCTGATTGCAAACAGCACAAGTGTTCTTGAAACAGCAGGAGTGGGGAGACATGAAATAACAAGCATTGTGAGCTTGTGGACAAGTCAGGCGATGACTTCTTTATGTTGTCTCTTCTGCAGAACTCTCAGTCCAGCAGCGGAGTGACGGACAGCTGTGAGGGCTCGCAGCTCTATCCTCCCACACCGCCCATCATGTTACAGGTAAACACCAAGTGTACTCTGCATGTGCTCTCTTGTCTGTGTGAAAACCTGAAGCTGAAAGGGCTCCACTCGCTCTTCATGAGAAGCTCTGATGAGAACATTTAGTGGGGAAAGAATTTGTGCTGAAGCGATTTTCATTCTGCTGGGACTTTTGAGTTCAGCCCTCTGTTTCACATCATTGTAAATCTAATCCCTTTGGGGTTTTTACAGTACCATCATTTGACAGATTGTGTCTTAAGCTTGCTTTCACCCTCCCCCCTGTATAAGCACACATTGGGAGCAATTCTGCCTTTTGCTCAAGCAAACATATGGACAGGAGAGGCCTCAGATTGAACCACCAACCCTGCAATTATTGGCAACAAGAAATCCTTAAATTACTTTTTTTTTTAACGTTCACACAACATAAGCATTTGAAGGCATTTGTCATTATTTCCTGACAGTTACAGACCCAACAATGAACAGATTCATCTAATAAAATGTACCAATCAATGAAACAACTATTGTTAAAATAGTTGTTAGTTGCAGGTTAAACCCAGCTGACAGTACACACTCAACGTTGGGGATCCAAATACTATTGAAACCCACAGAAATTTATTTTAAACTTTGGTGAAGATCCAGAAGTTTCTAAAGATAACAAATATGTCAGGCTGAATTTTTGAAGAAACGTGTATAAAAGGATGCACAAGACATCTAGAATATGTAATCCTTTTGATGGAGTGCAACTGCCAGTGAAACATCTTGGGTTTGAATATTTCACTTAGTGTAAACATCATACTGTTTATCGCAGCTTTAATGAAGCGCTGGAACAAGCTGATGCAGAATATACATGTGAGATACAGTCAGACGCTACAGAATAAGATGAATTTAACAATCTTTTTACCCACTCATGGGTCAAAAGAGGAAATCTAAAAGGAGTTACAGAACATTTTGGCCACTCTGCCTGATGTTAAATGTGTGGCTGTATTGTTCATGTTTTTTTTTTGTTTGTTTTATTAATTAATCCACGGCCAGCTATACTGATTACTATTGATTAATCTGTTGATTGATTTTTCATTTAACTGATTAATCATTTGGTCTTTAAAGTGTCAGAACATGGTGAGAAACGTCCACTGAGACAAGTTCCTAGAGCCTAAAATAACGTCGCAATCGCATAAACCATAAAAAAAAGCAGAAAATCCTCATGTATGAGAAGCATGAACCAGCAAACGTGTGGTATTTTGCTTTGATAAATTACAGAATCAATAACTCGGCTATCAGATTGATTGTTTAGGATTGACTGTCAATCGACAGTTTGTGTGGCATTTCTGCCCTGTTAGACAGCCACAGTAAAGAGAGAGGGATGACCTGCAGCAGTGAGTGGTGAGGTCGCAGCCCTGAAGCGTTATACGTGCTCGACCAGGTGAGCTACAGGGGTCAGGGGCGTAGGACTGGGGGGTAAAAGGGGACTGAGAATGCAAGGCCCTCATGTGAGGAGGGACCACAGAGATACTAGAATGAATAGCCACCGATATCAGAACAGCTGAAGAGATGGTAATCATGTTTTCCCTGCTCTCCAGCACTATCCTCTGTACAGAGTGAGCGATGCCGGCTGCACAGGAATGGATGCTGCACCGCCTGAAGAGCGACACCTGCTGTTCAGAGAGAAGTATGACGTGTTGTCTAAGGAGGCCTCACAGAGGGTGAGTACTCTGCAGTCTCATCACACCATGCTGGGTTATTTTCCCCCTTCTCTCTCAAAGCACGGATCTCTTCTGAAGCGGTTTCACCCAATGAAAACACAATACAACAGTCTGCTGTCAGAAACATTCCCATACAGACACAGCAGATGATGATGATGATGATGATGATGATGAAACTGATGATGTAAGCGAGCCGCAACCGGTCTCTGAGGTAGATGTGGGTTTGTCTCTCCTCAGCTACTGCAGTGGTTTAAGCCCCGCCTCATCCTGAGCGGGCACACCCACAGCGGATGTGAGGTTCTCCATGACAACAAGTACCCAGAAATCAGCGTGCCGTCCTTCAGCTGGAGGAACAGAAACAACCCCAGCTTCATCCTGGTGCGTAAGAACAACATCCACCGAGGAGTTCTGCTCCAACATGGATTATTAATAAGCTGATAACCTGAGATAACCTGAACAGATGATAGATTAGAGTGTGTGAATTCATTCTCTGCGTAGAAAAATAACACTTTTAAAGCAGATATAATCAATATTTTTATAGAAACAAAGTGTTAAATAACAGTATGAAAGGAGGTCTTCTCATAGTGATGAACCCACCGGGAATTTCTACCCGAATCTCTTTATATAGTGAGTTTCAGCTCACTGTTTAGCTGTCTGGACCGCAGGTTTACTGTCATGGTTCCAGTGGTGTAAAGTAACTAGGCCCTAGGTACATTGACTCAAGTATTAGCCTATACTTAAGTAGACTACAATTGTGCTTCACTTGAGTAATTCCATTTCATTATACTTTATCTGAGGAAAATATTGTACTTTTTACTCTTTTACATTTAATTAAAGCTGTTTTACTAGTTACTTTGTAGATTCAGATTATTAATACATAGTATATAATCTACAAATAAACTGTGATGTATTACAGATTAAACTAACCAGCAGTGTATAAAATAGGTTAAATTAGCCCCACCTGTACCAGCTAAAACATTAAATTGATTCCAGTAATATAATATATATGTTTCTAACATGGGCCATTATGAATAATTTGTACTTTTGGTAATTTAAATATATTTTCATGCTATGCATTTGTTGTTTTACTCGGGTAAAATGTTGAATTTGAATATCTACAATAAATGTAAATGAAAGCTCCAGAACAGCTACTAAATGGACCTTGAGGACATTTCTTAAAATATTTTGCCACTCCTCCAAAAATGTGTTATTTCTTATTATTCCAAAAAACTCAAATTGTGCTCTTTAATTAGGTTATTGTGAACTTCACAATCAGGGACTGCAATTTTCAATACTACAAATATGCAGCAGGAACCAAATTAGGGTTCACATGTTCTGTTTTTGGAGGCCCACTGGTGGCTAAGGGGCCCTAAGCAGCCGCCTGTGCTGATATTAACACTGATTATCACCATTAAAACGTTTGTTCTCCTTTTTTCTTCCCTGCCCTCTCCCCTCTCAGGCGTCGGTGTCACCGGGCAGCTACACTCTGTCCAAGTGTTTCCTGCCGGAGGAGAGCACGGTGATCAGCGTTTACTGCTCGGCCGGCGCCTGCCTGCTGCTGCTGTTCCTGGCTCACTGTTTGTGGATGAAAGGCCTGCTGCAGTGTCTCAGCCTCTGCCTACTGGGGAAGCACAAGTCTCTGTGAACTACATTACCCAGAGCGCACCACATCCCAGCGCAGAGCCCATGAAGGAGAGTTCACTGTAGTTGGTAAACACCTGATGTGAGGATTTGCAAATGTGACATTCCTCTTCTGAACGGGTCAGAAATCTGTTCATACAACCTCGACTTGTTTGTCCGAATGTTTTGCGACACTGTGAAGGACATGAATATATATATATATTTTAAATGTCTTTAAAGGACCAAATGTTTATCACTACTGATGATGATGATGAAGAACATGTGGGCCAAATTGCTGTTACAAACCATCACTTGTGTTTGTTTACCTTCCTTGCGAGTGCCAAACAGGTGGAGCTTAATGCATTACCAGAATGAAGAATCAGGAAGTTTTCAGTCACAGAAGAGTCACTAACTTTACAAAAGCTGGCTGAATCATTATGAAGGAAACACACGTGGCATTAAGAGAGACCAATCAAACAAGTACATATGTAAATACTAACCTTCTGTGGTCTGAATTAAGGTGGTAAAGTCAGATGGTGGTTTATTGTTGACTGTGATCTGATGTAAACACACTGATCGTCTCACACTCTGAACACTGTTTATGTTATTGATGTCCAATAATGTTTTTATGATGCATATCTGAATCTATTTATTGCTGACTTTCTGTGCCAAATGTTTGTGAGGGTTTTTGCCAAATTGTGAAAACGTTTCTGAGGAATTGTAGATCATAAATCAGAATCTTAGGGTCTGTTTTAGAGAGTTATAGTGTAGACTAGAGGTCGATGTCCACTATGGCTCGGTATAATCTATCACCTGAAGCCATGTCACTCTGTGGATGAAATGTTAAATATTATGGGATGTTAAAACCTGGGGAGTGGCAGCAGAGATGGACACGTCGTGGAAATATAATGAATGTGATTTAAACACAAATATGTGTTTGCAAATGCAAAATCATGTTGAATAAAAAAGAATACATATAAATATTGGACATGTTCCTGATACTGAGATACAGTCCTCTTTTCACATTTGACTTGTCTTAAAGCTTAAATCAAATCTTGTTCTTTTCTTTAGGGTTGGAAAATTTGGAAATGTATACTGTGAGATATAAATGTGTCAGCTTCTGACATTTCATAATGTGCTGGCGCTCACTAATATCTCTGTAATAGGCCATATTTGTAATATGCAATGTTGCCAATCAATGAGCAATATTGGATTTTTATGATCTTTGCATCAATATGATGAAGTACTTGATTTTTCAGGTATCTAAATAACTGGATTATTCAAGAGTATGGCTGCAACTAACAGTTATATTCGTTATCAATTAATCAATCGGTTCTTTTTGTCTGTAAAGAATCCTCACATTTGAGAAGTTAAAAACCTTCCATCATTAACAAGTTATTAATTAGTCACCAAATAATTGTTTGATGAACTAACTGATTACTCAAACAACTGATTACTCAAACAAACCTGTAAAGCTAAAAAAACCCAAATGTCAATACATTTGTATATATGATACATATAGTTATGTAAAATTATACATATCCTGATGGGATCACTTTCTCCATATTGTGCACTCCTGATCTTCTTTGTGCCTGAGACAGATCTAATCTGGAAAATAGGTCAAAGATATTAACCTGGATTTAAGGCATTGGTCCGCTCCATGAGAAGTGCAAAGGAAAACGCTTTCTACAGTTAGTCAAACTGACGTTCACTGGAGACCCTGAACACCTGCAGTAGACCCACACAGGTGATTTCAATTATTTTGCTTGATTAGACCTCTTGACCCTTTGACATCTCCCTGACTACTGTTGGCTCAGTTGCACCTACATTACACTTTTGTCAGACGTGTGTACATTGAGTCCTGGGACCAGCTTTAACCTGAGCTGAGGTCTAATCAGGGCCTGAGGGGGCCTTTAAATAAGAATAACCACATCATATCAGGATATCTCAATATGCCTTTTTCACAGAAAACACTTTGACATGTCACAGTAGGAAAAGCACAGGTGGAAATAATAAAAATGAATGATTCAGTTTCAGGGTCCTGGTATTGTTCATGCTGCTCACTGTCACGACTGACTGGGACACTTGAATAGAACATCGTTAATGTTAGGTGATACCTGCGCTTTTCCTCTTATAACAAGTGAAAATGTGAAAAGGGTCTATATTTATACCAAAGTAATTTCACTGGAACACAGTAAATATACTGAATGTACCCGGCCCTACTCGCCCACTTGTACAATATCTATGTACAGTACCACAGTGCATCCATAAAAGCAAAACAAAAGCAACTCTCATTGGTAACAAATTTGGACACAACTGGACACCAAGATGGAAATAAAGCAAAGTCCTCTAATGTGCCTCTTTATTTAAAGAAAATAAAAATGTCATTTAATCATCCTCCCAGGCCAAACAAGGTTTTTGCACCTCCAGTCAGTTCACTCGCTTTTGGGGATAGACGTGTACTGTAGCAGAAGAAAAGGCTGATGCTGTTTGTACAAGGAGAAGAGCTTGTCTTGTTGGGTGCTGCTCACACATTCATAGTGCCTGTGCCATTGGGTATGGCTCCAAAGGACCAAAGAATTACTAATATTGCACGCTCTCATTTATTCATCTCCATTCTAAACATGCTTTCCTATGTGTGTATGTATACATATTTACCGTATACATACATAGGTATGTACACCTAGGCACACACATAATTAAACATGTATAAGTGTACATATATATTTATATAGACCTATAAATTTACATGTACATACATTTATAAAATTTTACACACAGCGCACACTCACACTCACACTCACACTCTCTCTCACACACACACACACAATGCGTCTGCGAGTCTATGTTTGTTTTATGTACACATGCGCACAGGCACGCACATCAGTACAGATCTCAGACACACTTCATATTGAAAAAACGTTGGTTCCTATTAAAACAACACCAGGTTGCAATTTGGACACTTTCAATGGATTTCCAATGTTTGTTTAAAGCTGTGAAGTTCAAAAGAAATAAAAATAAAAAGGAGGAAAAAATAAAAACAACAAAAGAAAAAAAAAAAAAAAAAGGCATGGCGCTGCAACATCTGGTCTTCACTGCAGGTAAGTGGTTAATTTGCATAATGTATACAGGTTTTTAGGATTTTTTCCCTATTTTTTATTTTTTACTAAACAGCATTTCCTTTTTTTTTTATAAACCAGAAAAAACTAAACTCTACAGAGAAAGTCCCCTACCCGCAGTCTTCTGCTGCTGATAGAGATTGACATCAAGCTGTACAGCGCAGTCGAAAACATACTTACATCTGAGCTCATTTACAGGTACAGCCATAATCAAGGCACAAAGATCTACAAGTAGATTTGTTTTTCTTTCAATTAAGTTGTACAAAATAATATTACATTTTACAGTCTGTACAGGATAATTCAACCTTGCACAGTGTACAAGTTAACAAAAAAAAGAGAACAATACATTTTTCTCCCCCCCACCACCCCCCTCCCCTCCCCTCCCCTCCCATCAGTATCTCTAAGCTAAAAGGATGGTTTGTGTGGAAAAAGGAGGCAGGTCCGAGTCCGTGGAGGCAGCAGGGCTAAGGTGCGGAGAGCTCAGTCCCTTTTCCTTCATTTAAATCCGTCTTCATGTCGTCATATATTTCCTGCCCCTTCCCACTTTAATCTTTCGCTCCACATGTCTCTCGGCTGCTCGGTGCACCCTGCAGCTCGGCAAGCTAACATCGTGACAGGGCAATAAATATTGTGATGCTACATTGTGTGTATGCTTCCTCTGGAGAAAAAACAACAACAACAACAACAACAACAACAGCAACAACAGCAACAACAACAACAAAAAAAGTTATTAAGGAACCTGATGCAAAGTGCATTTATCTCTTCATCCACTCGGTTCCCCTGCATCCACTCCCGTTGCTCTCCGGGTTTTGTCGCCGTCCAGTCGTCTTCCACGCGGAGAGAAGAAGCAGGCCGGAGGGGGTGACGGGGCAAAATTAAAAAAATAAGAAAAAAAGAAAAGAAAGGGTAGGTGGGGGAGGGTAAGGGTCATGGTGGTGATGCCAGCTTTAAACCAGCAGGTGACACACAAACATGAACACACACATGCGCGCTTATATGGCAATCCTCCGTCTCTTCATTACATACAAACACACGCACGCACACTGCCTCTACAGTGAGGTCCTGTAGGTGTGTTTTTATGTATCCACACCCACCAGTCCAGGTCCAATGTCAAAGCCAAAAGACAGACAGACACAAGGGGGCAAAAACAAAGGAGGTAGCCCAAGGCTTAGTGGAATGACAAAAATCAAGGCTTTCAAAAGGAAGGATTAAAAGTAAAAGAAGAGAAAAAAAAATAATAGCGGCACGCAACAACTTTGTTCCCCAATCTTCCTTTCACGTCGGTGAAATGGGGATGAATCGGTCTCAGAGAAAGAAAAAAGTACAAAAAGCTAAGAAGTTAAGAAGAGGAAGAGGATTTGACACACTTCAGTAGTACTTCATAGTCCTCGACAGGAGGGGTGGTCGGGGTTGTTGAGGGTTTCTTTGAGGGAGGAGGGGTGAGGGGTTAGGTGGAGGTGGAGGAGCTGGAGGAGGAAGGGTTCGTCAAGGATGCAGAATGGTGGAGAAAAACACAGAAGGCTGACGGAGGCGGTCTCCCATCACAAGAGTTCGTACTGCCGCAGGTGCATTCTCTGGATGATGTCCCGGCAGTCATTGAACACCCGCCGGATGTTCTCTGTGTCCACGGCGCAGGTGAAGTGAGGGTAGCAGTAGTGTCTGCCGTCGCCACTCGCAGTGCTGATCCGCTGAGGGGAAAAGACAGGACAGACGTTAGGGGGATGAAATATAACCTAAGCTCCTCTGATGGTGATTTTTAACCCTTAAGAGTAGTCTCTGAATTCCTTCAATCCTCACGTCTGTCGCTGCTTCTGATCTTTGACCTTCTGAAATGCACATTAGGTTAAGTTTCAAATTAGACTGCTTCCTGTCCCTGTGACTTTGTGAGTTCTGTGAGCTTTGAGGCGTCTGAGCAGTTCATTCAGTCATTTACCATCTGTGGTTTTCATATCAAGTGAGTCCAGACTGTGGCTTTCCTCATTTACTTTAGCACACGCCCACTTTGATGTCTACTGTCAAGGGCTGAAGTTTACCCATGATTGTAAAATTATTACTTTTAGGAAATATTTCACTTTTATCCCAAGATTCTTTGCAATAAATGAACAGCACCTCAGATAATCAAACATTTAATCACATTCACTCAAATTTTCTGTTGTCATTCCTTCATTTGTGGCATTTTAACAATTCCTATTAAAAGTGGAAAAGGCCAACCTTAAAGAATAATTTATCGATCTATTTAACAGCTGATTGGTTATTTGGGAGCATCTGACCATCCTAATAAATCTGACCTGGTGTTATTCTGCTGCAGTGGACTATACAAACAATATGACGAATATATGAAGTTTGGAGAAGGCGTGTTTGTTTTAGTACAAATTATATTCTGTATCCAAGCGCACACAGACATCCAAATACATTCATGTAAAAAATGTCAGGGTCTTGCGGGTATGTTTCCCAGGAAACAGGAGCAGATTTTGGTGAGAAATTTACAGTATTCAACTGTAGTACCGCCCTTACTAGAAACTGAGATAACTGATTTGACCTGTGCTAAATACGGCTTTTGTGACCACAAAGGAGGCTAACATATTTCAGACAATAGCCCCACATCTGGTGCCAAGAGGCGGGGATGTCCATCAACATGACTGGATGGTAAAAACTTTGTTCTTCAGCAGCACATCTACAGACAACTTGTCCTCATGAGACGGTAACAATCAGCAGAAATATTTTATCAAGTTCAAAGCAACATAAAATGTCTGCATTTGTGTTTGGCAGCACCACGTACAACACTGAGTTGTGAATTAACAGGACAAGGCTGTTCATGGCAGGACACCCTTTAACTTCAGCTCACTTCAAACTGTCCAGAAACAGGGATATACTTACAAGAAACTCGTCTCGGATGAAGAACTTAGCTCTCGTCACTCTTGGGTCTTCACCAGGTTCAGGAGTTGCTAAAAGGACAAGGGATTCACAGTTAACACTGACCGACGTAAAGAGAAACCCTATTAGTACTTCTGGTATTTCAGTGGGGCACAAACCTTCATTTGGTATGGTGTAGCGAGCATATTCAGGGAAGTAGTCTTCAATTTTGGATTTTCCAGCTAATACTTTCTCAGCCAGCATGTCCTGCTTGTTCAGGAATAATATGACCGATATAGTGCGTAACCATCTGAAAAAACAAATCCACAAACACCATTAAAGAAACAGTAGAAGTTTCTTTCATGTGTGTGAATACATCAGAAGGGAAACGATGGGATTTGCATTTCAGCTCTCTGGACTTAATTAACAACAACTGAATTATGTAGAACACAATTATTCAGACATTTCTCATGGACACTTTTTGGAAGTAAAACAGTTCAGACCCCCTTAACTCTCTTTGAGGAAATTAAGTAAAGAGTCAATCCTTAGAACATGAGTTTAGTTTCTATGACATGGGGATGTGTTAATAATGCATCTTGGGAGGAACTCTTTTTTTTGTTGCTGTTTTTAAACCATCATTAGCAAGTCTGACAGTAAAGACACAAAAGGAAATTATGGGCGAGAGAGCTGGGGAACGGCACACAACAACTAGCTGAACTCGAACTAGGAGCAATGCGGATCGCAGCCTGCGCCTTTACTCCTAACCATGAGGGTACCGTATCGTTAGGGAAATTCGTTTTTTTTCCCACTTCTAGATCAACTTACTGGCTGACCAGCATTTTGTTTCAACAGCTACAGGGATTTCCACAGGACGACTTTCTTTCTTTATATTTGGTTGGACTCAAAGTGTATAAAACGCTTTTCTGTTAAATTTAAATGTTTGGGAATGCTGCAGGAGGCTTGTGCATCTTATCCCTATCAACTTGAGTCTGCATTTCTAAAAGTTTCTTTAATACAATGTTATTATGGACAGTTGTTAAAAAGAACAAAAGACAACAGTACCTTGGTTGACAAATACAGAATGTCCCTTTTAGTTGAGTTTTAGAGATTAAACCGTTGAAGTTGCCCTCATTTGCAATAATGTCGAGTTACATACGAGTTAAAAATAAATAGGACAAACACAGATAAGAATAAAAATCTGTTCAAATAGTTACACATTGAGGCAGGGAGTGTTTTTTAATAAATCTGAGAGCAGAAATATAAACCATGTCTAGGAGTTTAAGACTAGAAGGAGCAGGACGTCTATAGATGACATCCCCAAAATCCAAAACTGATAGGAAAACTGCCTCAACAATCCTCTTTATATTAATTCTAAGGAAGATGGTTCTGTTTCTGTAAAAAGGAGACGAGTATTCAAGAGAAGAATTTAGGCTTCTAACTTAGTTCATGCACCACCTTTTGACCTCACTGAACTTACATTGTTGATTTAAGAACTTGGACTGTAGTAAGCAAGATAAGAAAGGAGCAACGCAGCAGCTGGACCCGACATGAGGCTTCAGATGAGAGGAATGAACCACTCGGCTCAAGCTTCATTCATGTTTCTCACTCACCTGTTGTTCCAAATACTGCGGAAGAGGTCCAGGGCTTCCCGTAGCCTGTTGGTGTTATTGTCTTCCCTTATTACCATGTTGTAGCTGCTGCTGGCCACCACGAAGATGATAGCAGTGACGTCTGGAAGGAGAAGAGAGATACTACATCAGGACAGATCAACCCGACATTAAACATGTGTGTAAGAATAACCCAAAAAATAATAAAGTGACGTGATGCTGAAGCTGGTAGAAAATACGTGGCAGGAGGTGACCGAGTCGTTGGGCGAGGACGTACAGTGTGGCTATTTAAAGAAGAACAAGAACAAAAAAGGCTGAAAGTCTCACCATTAAAGCACTGGATCCATTTTCTCCTTTCATCTCTCTGGCCCCCAACATCAAACATGCTATGCAGGAGACAAAATACTGGGTCAGACTCAGAAACAATAATCAAAATGTAATCAAAGAGTTCATCTCTCTAGTGCGATGGTCAGGTACACATTGAACTGTAGTTGGCCAGCCTGAGAACATTTGTAAGTATTCATATACAGATACTTTTTTTTTTTTAATCATCACAAAAGATTTTCTGTCTTGAGCTAATTCTGCTCCTAATCTCAGATGTGGTAAACGAGATCCTAGATCTTAATGCGACAAGTCTGGATACATTAAAAATCAATTTGGGAACAAAGAATATGAAGAACAGCATTATATGCACGTACTCAGTGGCCTGTGTGAGCGTGGATGGATGTTTGGAAGTCATCAAAGCTGAATAATAAAAAAAGGCACACCCAAAGGGAAGTCATGTCCCAGAGCTTTTATATCAATCATTTGGGATGATATAATTTGATACAAAGGCCCGTTTCAGATGGTAGAATAAGTCTGTTGTGTCTGCGACAGTGGAAATGGGTCATCTCATCTGACATCATCAAAGCAGTTACGAAACATTTACTCTAACTTTTTTTGGCTGCTCTTATAACTTCAACCAATGGTCAATAACGTTCAACTGGCTCAGAAATCACACCAGTGGACCGCAGAGGATTAATTTAACATTTCAGGCACTTAGATGACGTTCTTTTCCACCTCAGCTTCCAGCCGCAGAGCTGGTTGGGGTTTAGTGTTTTGTTCCAAGGACACATTGCTGTTAGGGGGTACGAACTTATGACACTTCAGGCTCTTAACACGAGGCCAAGGTAAATATAGCAATAACACCCAGGGGGGGATTCTTAACTGGGATTATTGGTACAACCGCGTAAAGAAAAAAAGTGTGTCGACTCAATAATGTTTTGCGGCAAATTATTTGCAGAAACTGGAAAATGCCAGGGGAAACTCCTTTCCAGGAATGGGTGACTGGGTTAGGAAACGTTGCTGCATAGGAAAGAATGCGGACAAGACACAAGATATTTCCTTAAGTTCGGGCACTTTGTCTTTTGGGTTGATCCCTCTTGTTTCTGTTTTGGTGGCTGACTCTAGGAAATTCGGATGTTTTGTGTTTGGAAGCAGGCCTTATCTTTTCTGATTTATATTACTGATAATATTAGTGATAAAAATCACAAGCCATAAAAAAGTATGTTTTCCAGAGCTTCTTTGGTCATATTATATGATTACAAATGTATGTAGGCAGAGTTTTTCTCAAATTATTAAACTTATATATAAGCTGCAAACAAACTAAGGTGGCAAATGAAAAATGTTTGGAGAATTATCAGCCTGGCCGGAGCATGTCTTTGAAT
Organism: Micropterus dolomieu; assembly: GCF_021292245.1. NCBI lineage: Eukaryota > Metazoa > Chordata > Actinopteri > Centrarchiformes > Centrarchidae > Micropterus > Micropterus dolomieu. Next base: position 7,796,250 of record NC_060155.1, on the reverse strand, counting down.
AAGCTGACTGTTCAGAAAAATGTGATGCAATTAAGAATGAACTATCAATCGGTATAATTAGTCAATATACTGGCATATTAAAAACATGCCTTCATTGTGTGGTTTCACTTCTGAGGGAAAGCTGAGAAAGACTTACTGAAAGTTCACTTTGTCTACTTGGAACCTCGTCTCGAAAATCCCTGAAGTTAACACTCGGCAGCGTAGCAGGTCCTGTAAAACATGGAAACGAAGATGTATCCAATTCAGTAAAGCAAGCAAGCTTTTGGAGGGGAATTACAAACTACGAAGTTTGCACATTAAAGGGACGACGCACCTGGTCTGTTGGTGTGTAGTCATTCTGTCTTACAGAGTCAATTCTGTCCAGGAAACTGCAAAGAGAGAAAAAAAAAACAAATTTAGACTAAGGTCTATACTTTAATATCAGCTGTAGAAATGTGATTGTTATTAAGATTCAACTACATAAAACAATTTGTCACTACGCATGAAAGCTAGGCAATTAATGAGATCAGTCTCCCTAAATACTGATTTCTAAAAATAATTTCATAAGTCTGATATACTGAATCCAAAACAGTCAAAACCAAATAACAAACAGGGGACCAGAGCTCCTCTCACAGCTATCTATTAATTAAATCTGATCATACGTCACGAATGCTACATCATTCATTAGACCTATCTGTTGTGCTGCGTCAGTTTGAACAGTTATTTAAACGTTCATGTGAGTTACACCGGATGCTGCAAAAGGCAGCCGCCATGTCCGACTCCCTTTGGAGGCTCAGTAGGCCGGTGTTAAGTCAGCTGGTTGCCACAAGAGGGCAGGGCTGCTCAGTCTGGGCTATTTTGGTCTGTCTCTAGCCAGAGTGATTACATAAGGCGGTTATTGTGGAGGTTAGACAGCTTGCTGTTGCCATCTCTTCACTACTGAGAGATGTGCAGCAGTAGCAGCAGCAGTAGCAGCAGCTGGGCCTCTCTGCAACACAGCAGGCTCAGGACAACGGGGCTGGGGACACACGGTCACACAGGCCCCGTTAAAGGAAGGCACCACATAATTAAAAGGACTCCTGCAATGCTGGTCAAAATGTATATAGACTTTAATAAACGGTCCATTATTGGTATTTGCAGAGACATGGTTCATTATGATATGATATGCTTTACATCTGGACAAATAAAAATAAAAACATACCATAAAACTGACTTACTACAGCAACAGTGGACCATTACAGAGTTTCGAAATAAACTGAAGCCCCAAGCCAAAATGCCCTTAAAAATACATATGTTACAGATATGTTTGCCAGCATGAAAATGTGTTACTCTCAAAAAGACACTAAGGCTGCGTTCAGACTGCAGGCTACAGTGACCCAAATCAGATATTTTTGCTCATACGTAACTCAGATCAGATTGTTTTTTAACAGTGTGAACAGCCCGAGTCACATGGAACCTGATCTTTTCCAGTTCGGATTTGGGACACTTTCATATGTGGTCCAAATCAGACACAGGTTGGATTTTCAAAAGTGCAACCTCAGTCTGGACAATCAGATCGGAATTCATGCGACTCTGAAGTCGCTCCAGAGTCAGAAACTGTAATGATTACAATGACAAGGAAACAAATTTGGGAAACTTTGCCATAAAGCCGCAGAAATGGGACCCTGGAAGGAAACCGGGAGAGGGCAATGAAAAATGGAAGTCTCCCATGAAAATCGAGAGGTTGGCAAGTATGAGCTTTTCCAGGCAGTGACTAGTTCCAAGTGGAGTCCGATACAGGCCACATTTGAAAGATAATGTGAACAGTGAATCAAAAAAATAAAAAAATAAAAATTCTCATTTGGGAAATAAATTGGAGCTTTAAGGCCTGCAGTGTGAACAAAGCCTAAATAACACAAAAAGTAAATAACAGAAAAGTAAATAAAACTACAGTGGAGAGAATAGTGCAAGGTATATTTTACTATGAAAGCAAATTAAGCAGACAACACAGCAGAGGAGATAAAGGTGCGTCAGGTATTTCTGGAGGAGAAGAGTTCCAAGCCTAAAGCTGAAGTTGGTGAGTGAATCCGGTAAGTAGGACACAGATGTGGACCAAACAGCCTACATTTTTTACCCGTACCGTTTGTGGCTTCAGCATGTCACAAGACAGTCAACACGGAAACCTGACGCAAAGAAGATCAGTAACCAGGGTTTCAGCCAGGGATGGTTTGTCATTTCATTTTCAATTCAACCATAAAAAGTAGCACACTGAACACGCCCATGTAGAGCTAAATAACAGACAATGAACGCTCTATTATGAACCATTAGATAACTGAGACTCCGCTCATGTGCTCTGACAATAATGTTTTCATCACACGACTTCATTTCGGCCTCTCACAGTCCACACAAAAGGAGAAGTAAGGCTATTTCTGAGAGAGCACTAGACTTTCTCACACAGAGTTCATATACAGTAGATGCATCTACTGTAACACCAGATACACCACATACGGTATGGAGGAAAGGAGGGGAGCATTTAAAGTTAGGCAACTGCATACTATATTACACTAATGATTAATCTACAAATTGTTTTTATTGACTTGTTTAGTTATCAGAATGTCACAAAAATGACAAAAGTGGCATAAAAAAGTCCTTATCTATTATTTTAGTGCACACTACACTATGTACTTATTAACTAGAGGAGGTACATGTGCTAAGTCATCTCAGAGGTCTAATTCAGTATGAAAAATTCCCACAAGGGGTCCACACCTTGTCTATTAACTTACAACTTGACCTTTGGACGGTTGTTACTTTTGCAAAACTGAACTGATGATTTAGACCTTAAACTCATCCTGAACTTTAACCTCTCTAAAAGACCTTTAACACCAAAAACCTGAAGCTTATAGGCAGCCTGACGGGTTTATGGCCACTAATAGCACTACAGAGTAATGTTTTCATAACAGGTTTTTGTATCTGATGCTCCCAAACTTTTTTCCCCTTTAAAACAAAGCTATGTCTCCTGGCACCCCCTCATAGTAGTTGTTAATCTACTATGTTTAATTTTCCCTTATCAGATTTCTTCATGTAAAGACCTTTAAGAGGTCTGAAGAGGTAAAACTACTTAATATTTCACAAGAAAGACAACAATTTGTTGTGTAGAATTAAATCTTTTCTCATTTCTCACCTGGGCAATGGTCTCATTAACCACTAGATTTAACTAGTAACTCCTAGTGGGCTTCCCAACACTTAGGTTCGGAACAGAGTGACATGATAACTATATCTATTGACAATAGAAGTCAGTTATGCCTAGAGACTGCTGGTGGTACCCAAAAAGGAAGCAATGGAAAGAAAAAAAACAAAACATGAACAAGTCTAGAAGGTGAAGAAACGATGTAGGGTTAAAAATCATTCTCAGAAAAGGCTTGACAAATGTTTTACAAGGTGGGAAATGTGTTAAAAATGTATGTTCAATCTTACTGGATTACGGCAGCAACAAACGTTTTATTTATTTTTCATCATTCATTAGTCTGCTGATTATGTTCCTGATTAACTGTTTTCAAAAACCCAAGGTGATGTCATCCAATTGCTTGTTATATCAGACAAAACCTAAAGATATTCAGCTATCACCACATAAAACAAAGAGAATCAGCAAATTACTGCTTGAAAGTCTGAACTGAATTACTATTATTATCGACTAACAAATGAGTCAAATTCTGTTTCAGCTCTATAACATAGATACAATATACAGATGAGTATCTCTCACACTCACACACACACACACACACACACACACACACACACACCTCTCTCCTCTGAGCAGAGCAGACACAGACATTTATTCACACACAAAACCTCCAAAAATCTTCTGCCCCATCACTGCAACAATGTGGGAGTATTTTTAGTCAGCCTTGCAGAAACCTAGCTAGGTTATAATTACTGAGCGCTTTCTGACTGCCATGTGACAGAAGTACTATTGGTAGAGCACTGGAGAGCCAAATATAGTCCTCGTACGCAGCAATAAAGAATAAACAAAAAAGGGTCCTGGATCCAGGAAAAACGGCAAAAAAGATAACATTGATTACCGAGTGGCCATCCAGATAATGCCCTATCAAAAAGTTTGGGTGCAGTTTTCGGTGACTAAGGCTGTTCTGGTCGAGCACTAAAAAAAGACGAGCTGGGTTTCAGGTCCAGGGAAATCTGTGGCTTGCGTTGGTTTCTTCAATTTCTTCCCAGAACTGTTCTCCCCTGGCATCAGGCATCAGGATGTGATGTGGTCTTTTTGTCAAATTTGTGGATTTGAGGGATAACATGCTGGCAATTCTTCCACTTTGTTCTTAGCACTTCTACAGCACATGTATGGCAAATTATGATTTATTCTGTTATGAATTTGTCACAGTGTTTGTGTTTTTTTTTCACTTTAAAGTCTGTTATTAATCACATTAATCCAGCTGTAATTTCTCATTTAATTTTTATCCTCACACACTACCCCCCTCTGCTATAAAGAGGCACTTTATTATTCTATTTAATTGGCAGGTTGAATAAAAAAAAAAAATTTAAATAAAGAACTCCACTACTATCTTGTCTATTACAGTCTCTCTCTCTTTCTGTCTGCAGGGCTGGGTTGTCTCTGTTTTTAGCCAAAACACATTGTACTCGTCCTGCGGGCCAGTCTGTGTTGCTATGTATAGGCTTTTGTTGTGGACAGTATCACTTGACTTGGCCTGGTCTCTCTGTGTTGTTGGCCTCATCTTTCCATAAAACACAGACACAACCATGAATACACACACACACACACACAGTCCAGGTCACATGTTGCTGCCCATTGAGCAGAAAGGGAGGTAGAGGGAAGATGGTGATGGTGGTAGTGCAGAGGCGGGGGCATTAAAACGCTTCGCACCGGGGCTTGGGGACATGGGTCACCCACCTCCACTGGGGGGGGCTTCTCCCTGAACCAGTGCACTGATACAAGCTCTCATTAGGTCGCTTTTGGAGAGCCACAACAAACAAATAAATAAACAGGCCTAAATACAAATAAAAGCTAAAAACGTTTGTTCAGAAGTAAGTAGAAGTGCAAAGAAGTGAACCAAACGGCAACAATTTCATTCACGTTTAAGTCAAAACAAACTGTGTGTATTCAGACAACACATGTCCAACAACAAAGAGTCAGACGTGAATATGTACAAAGAGTATAAAGACAGTGGGAAGTTCCAACAACGCTGGAATAAAGTCTGGAAAAACATCCCCTCAACAGGCAGGCAACCTTCACATCAACCAACGGCCTCATGCGCTCATTTGATAATTGGGTTGACTTTTTACAAATAGTGGGCCATCTTTAATTAGCAGTGCAGAGGATCCGATCAATAGTTTCCATATTTTGAGCCGCTCAGGCCAGCATAATGGACTTTCACTTTAGTCTCCAACTGACTGGTGACAGCCCTTTAAAACTCACTGCTGGACACAGCAGCAGCACCACGGTTTCAAGCTGGTAAAGCTTTATTTAAATATTTTCAAAGGGCCTATATATATTTTTCTGTGTCATATATTCACTGTATTATGTTTTGTCATGACCCACAAGAACTTTTTAAAATAAACAATCCACAACATAGAATAAAAGGAGTATGAGCAGTACAACATTGCTGAATTACAAACAGAAAAAAAGAGGTCTTGAGTTACTTAAGAGAGATCTTAAGTAACTCAAAGTTCATTGAGAGAACACCACACCACAACTTTCTGACAAACAAATGATTTTTGGGATGAGCAAAAAGCAGAAAAATGCCAGTATAAGGATGGACTGCTCATTACAAAACAGGACACTAAATGAACAGATTTAAAAACAAATAAAACAAACAGAATCACCATTTCAAATCATGGATCTACAAAGCACAATATAATTTCCCAGAAGTCAAGATGACATTGTTAATTTGTCTTGTTTTGTCTGACCAACAGTCCAAATCACAAAGATATTCGGTTTACAATATTTAACACATATACATAAGTAATACATCCTCTGAAAACAGAGAATATTTGGTGTTTTTACATGAAAAATTACTGAAATTGCTTATTACTTTTCGGTCAATAAAATCAATATATCAATTACCAATTATTTTAGCAACAACTTGGATCATTCCTAAAATGATCTGTCTGTCAAACGTTAACCTAATATTTCTACTTGGGAACTTTTCCGTCATACTTCGTCTGTCTGCTCTTACAAAACACACCCAGTATTACAACAAAACCAGCTGCACTACACAGCTCATCACACAACGCAGACCGTCAGAGGCGCTGAGCTGGTACAGCACACGGAGCCATGTGCAGCAGGACAAAGCGAAGGTGGAGCTGTGCAGGATCCTGGTCACCTAGTGGAAAGATCTGAGCCTGGGGTTCAACTCATCCATCCAAACAGGAACACTGTGCAGTTTGGGAGATGGATCTGAATCTAGACAAATCCATCAACGGCTCAGTGGGTACTTCCTAAATATAGGAGCAAGAACGGAGACACTCCTGAAAGTCAAACCAAATCTTGTGTAAACAAAAGTGCCTGCTTTATCTCAATTCGCCTTCCAGGGCTGCATCAAGTCATGGTTTTGAAAGGTGTTGTATAAAAATGTACAATACATTGTAATGCCCTTTTGTGTCTGCTCAATGTCTACATGGACCATTACATTACCTCTACTTAAAATAGACTCAGCCCCCAACATCAAGCCACAGTGGGAACATGGGGACTCTGTCAGGCCTGAACCATGTCCCATGTGGAGCACACTGACATTGACTTATGGGTTTCTGTAAATAACATTGAAGCCTAACATCGATACACTATCAGCTACTGTCAGCTACTGAATTAGTCTGCGCCAAAAATAGAAAAACTAAATAAGTCTAATCAACAATATCATGAAGGTTTCAATTCTTTCGCCTGTAAACAACCACAGCCTCCATGTCAAATTAGTTGTTCCGCTTTGGAGTCAACCGATGACCCAGTGAAAATTAGCTTTTCCTCTTTTCCTCTAATCAAAAGTCAATAACCAATGACTAATATCAGACAGGGTAGTCTACAGTATCAGTGCAGATTGCATAAGCCTGAACCGAGCCATGCCGGGTGACCTGAACCAAATCCACACAGAAGAAACTTAATTTTCAATAAATAAAAGTTAATATAATTTTCAATTCTTATTTTAAGATGTTAAACATGCAGATTTCTCTGGATGAACACTCAAGGAGTTGGGGCCTGTGTGCTGTTTGTGTAGTATCACAAACTGGCCTCCGGGTGGCATCCCTTCGCTCCTGCTGCACACCGCCTCTCTTCCACACTGACCCTGCCTGCTTATAGCAGCTGGGTTCCCATAGCAACCCCAGTCGGTCCATACCACTCCTCTCTCGTCTCTCTCTATCAACCCCACCTCCCTCGTCTCTTCCTAAGCCAGGCCACACTTGTATCCTGCCATTCCCAGACTCTCCCATACATCAACACAAAGCAGAACCGTGCTGTGTGCTAGCTTTCTACATTGTATGTGTGTCACTGTGTGTGAGCGAGTGCCTTTGGTGGGAGGGCACAGCAAATGTAGGCTTATGAAGACAGATTATTTTAGAGTGCCACCGTCTCAAGCACACAACCAAAAATAAGTCACATTTTCAGTAAAGGGGAGGAATGTAATGTGTAGTCTGTAAGACGTAAAGAGACACTAAGTTTCCGAGTTCTGTCACAACCTGACAGACGCAGAGACAGTTGTGATAAATTAGACGCGCAGGGTTTATTTGAGTTGAGAGCTTAACAGTGGGTATAACTGATAAGGATGTTACAAGTCACAGAGCAGTCAGTGGGAGTCCCGTGAGATGGACCTGGCTACGGTAATGCACACTGGAAAATGACACTTTATGGCCAAGTGGTTACCTCAAACTGCGGTGATGTTGTGACAGCTTTGTAACTACCCTCTGTGGAGAAAGCAACACATCCTCCACCCCACAAAAAAAATATTTATAATAATTTTTTGTGCACTGGGATGCAGCTAGTCATCAAATTACCAGGTTAGTTTCTTATTTCTGTTTTACCAGCAGATCAGGGGAAATGGATTTGGAGTGATTTGATGTGTTGGTGATTAGAGGGATATCTGTAAAGAGTGTACAGTGTCATTACTTTGCCAATAAACAGGTGAGAACAGCAGCAAGGAAGCATTGGTGATATTGCAGATTATTCCAGTACTTCCTTGTAAAAAGAAAAAGAATAAGAAAAAAAAAGAAAAACACTACTCTTGGTCAATTGTCCATTTAATAACTACAAGATCCACTGATTTACCGCATAGCTTTTAAGATGTGCCAAATCTAATGTCAATACACCAAAATCTACTAATTTTCTTTTCAACATAAAATCAAGTGAATCTCTACTTTCTATGTTGGACACTTTGTCTAAAGTTTCACGTAGAAATGCTAGTGGAATCCAGTCAAAGCACAATTAGCACTAACATCTTCTAAGAGAGATGAGGGCTGTATGTCTTTAAATGCGCATCGTGACATCATGTCCTGCTTATTTATATAACTATATTAATATTTCAGTCAAGTTTTCAGTAAAGTTTTAGTAAATGTAAACGTATGTTTGTAAGTTTCCATTTTTATTATTATCATCATAACAATCTGACATTTACTTTCTCGAATGGTCTAGAAAAAGTCAGAAAAAGCCTAATGTCATCAAATTCTTTGTTTTGTCTGACTAATGCTGAAAAACCCAAATATACAAAAGTCTATAATCACATTAAACAAACAGAAGCACCAAATCCTCACATGTTTTTACTTGAGAAATAACTTAAATGATTTGCCGGTTGCTCAAAATCCTATATAAATATTAATTTTCTGTTGATCGACTAATGGATTTGCTTTAGCTACAGTTTCAGGTGGTTGTGCTCCAGAAGACACAAAGCGAAAAATTAGTAAGTAACATGCACAAAGGGACCTGTAAGTGCTTTACACCTTTGTTTAACTTGTAGCAACAGTAAAAACACATCAGGTGTGGACTGTAATTAAATTTCAAAATAAATATTGTTTTAGAGTACAGTATTAGAAAAGAAACCACAACGGTGTACAAAGAGGAACTGGATGTTCCCCTGACATAGTATATTCTTTCATCACGACAATTTGAGATGTGGCCCATATCTATGTGGTCAGCATGGAGAAGCTCAAGAAACTCAGGTTAAGAATGCCTACAACAATAAATCATCCAACCAAACCGCCCAACCATGGCTTGTGCTGGAGCCAAATGTTTACTTAAGTTAGCCTCCAAGCTACCTCCTTCAGCCTGGCCTGACGAAACAGCCCGCAGCTCAAACTGTCTAGGCAAACAAACCGCTGTGACAGAAAAATATAAAAGGTTTCTATAAATAGCTTTGTGCCCCCTTCTGACCACATTCCACAAGAGGTGAAAGTTGAGGCTTGTTTGACGAGAACCCAAGATGGAGGGAGACCTTTTACCTGGGTGTGGCTGGACACCGCTAACTGCTAGCCTCACTGCTAGCCAGGCCTACAGGCTACACAACCGCAGCTACAGGACACAACCAGGCCGAACTCTGAGCATGGGGAAGCTGAAATCCTCATGTGATCCAAAACATGCTAACTTTAATGCTAAACACACATGGTCATGTGCGTTTTGATTGATTTTGCGCGGCTCCAAGTCTGCTTCTGCTCACTCTGATGGGCCGGCTTGGCAGCAACAGGGAGAGTGTGTGAAGCTTGGAGCCCCTGTCATGATTAGACAGCAAAATGTCTCCTCGCGTGTCAAACCCCGCTTTGATCACTTCAGCTCCCCCCTCTCTGTCTCTAGCAGTGACAGAAATGGTTGAGCAGTGTGTGTGTGTGTGTGTGTGTGTGTGTGTGTGGAGTAGGGGGAGACAGAGCGAGCAGGAAAGCATATGGGTGCATTCATACACTCGCAATGATTTGTTTTATGGCAGGGCATTAAGAGAAGAGCAGGTATGGCCAGACAGTGTGTAGTCACTCACACACATACACAAAACCAACACAGAGGCGTTTTGTGTCTCACCTTCTGCTACTGACCTTCCCTTTGTTTACAGCGCATTGCCGGGATACTCCCTTTGATTCGGCTGCGCACACGTGACCCTCCGCCAGTTTCTGCTCTGCAGTGCTGCTGCTAAAAATAGCCTCAGCTTGCCCTGGCTCCACAGCTAGTTTACATAAGCTCTAAGGGGGGTGGGGAGCGACAGAGGGGGGAGAGAAAGGAGGGGAGCGAGGAGGGTGAGCCTCAGTTGGGGGGGGGGGGGGGGGGCTCTATGGACGACCATTCCGCAATCTCTGAACAGGGAACCTGCAGCGCCACTGTTGTCCTCCAGCAGTCGGTGCCTTTACACTCCTGGTCAACAGCAGGGTGTGTATGTGTTTGAGAGAGAGAAAAGGTATGTGTGTGCGTAGTCGGCACACAGTAACAGACTCGCAGATATCCGCCATTCACCAGCCTCACTCTGTCTGTCCTTTAAAATGGACGCACATTTTAACCCAAAAATAAAAATCTATTTATAGATACAATTCCCCTTATTTAAGTGGAACATAAATTCCCATTTTTTCTCTGCACACTGTTGAGACACACACACACACACACACACACACACACACACACACACACACGTCAAAGAGACAAAACTAACAGTTAACTCAAACCTACAAACAATCCACAGGGAAAAGGGTGATTTATCTTAGTTTTGATACATTTTGATATAGATTTTGATTTTTTAGAATAGATCCAACTCATTGACTAAACTAAATACTGGCTGTCAGAGCCTCTGGTCTCTAGAAACACACTGGTGGTGTAGCTAATCTTGTGACAAGTAGCATGCTATGCTGGGCAGCTTTAGGCTCTCTTAACGGTTTCCAAACGCCGAGGCGAGCGGAGAGCTTCAAGAACTTTAAACTTCCACAGTACTTTAAAACACTTACCTAATGGACAGTTAAAGTAACACTTAATAATAGGTCCTTCTGTTAAACTTGAAGATATTAACATGTTAACATCGCCGGCTGTAGCTCATGAGGTAAAGCGGTTCATCCACTAATCAGAACATCAGCGTTTTGACCCTCGGCTCCTCCAGTCTGCATCTCGAAGTGTCCTTGGGCAAGATACTGAACCCCAAATTACAAAGTGTGTGAGTGTATGTGAATGATGGCACCTTGTGTGGCCATCAGTGTATGAATATGTGTGAACGGGTTGACTGTGACATGTAGACTACAAAGGTGCGATATAAGCATAGTCCATTTATCTTTTAAACTATGCCCTGTCTGAAATATAAGGTTTACACACACGCACACTTTGGAAAAGACTTCATATAGAGAACCATGTGTTCTGCAACATCCTCTCCGCTGTTGCTTGCTGGCCTCAAGAGAGGACTAAATAGATAGACAGAGAGAGAGGAAGAGGGATAGTGGCAGAGAGAGAGAGAGTAGAGAGTCAGTCCCACAGGGGGCTCTAACAACCTTAAGGACAGTGGTTTGTGTAGATGGAGTCCCACTGAGCATCCAGAAGATCAGAGTCTACAGTTCAAAACCACTCCTTCTTTTCCTCAGAAATCATGCACACATCCACACACTCTCAGATATATTCACATGAACACACACAAACACTGCCATAGTACCCCCTTTGAGTATTCCTCAGTCAGCTGAAAGCAGGGTCATCTGATTTAAGCGAGTTACACAAAGGTTTTTGCTAATCTGGATTAAGGTCTTTTATGATTCTTTTCACGAAGAAAGTTTTTTGGGGTTTTTTTAACGGTGCAGTTATAAATATGATGTGAACTGCACTATAGCAAACGTTAGAGTTAACATCACTGATCATTACCAAATTCACTAGAAATAGATGTACTAGAAATAGATAAAGAGATTTAATTAACAAAACTGAAACTACTTAGGCCATTTTTAAGAGTTTGTTTGCTGCAAGTGGCTAAACTAGAAAAAAAAGTGAGCATAGCAAAAAAATAGATAAACATTAATAGTTCAAAATGCATTTCAAAGCACTTAAAATTCTCACTCTAAATAAAATGTGTTTCACAAACATTTTTGAAGGTTGAATCTGCAATAAGGATACATCTTACTAAAACAAACGATAAGGTGTTTTGGTTCTTTCTTTTAATTACTCAAAAAGCTTTCTGTATACCTCGCTATCACTGAAGGTGTGTCTGGTTAACATCACTGACCCATGCTTTAAAGATGCATAAATTCAAAATATGACTTCAGATTTCATTCACAAACTATGCAAAGCCCTAAACTGGACAAGACAATACAGTCCATGAAGGTTTAACACAATTTCAAATACTGCTCTGGCTGCAGTGAGACAAACATCCCAGCAGAAAATCAATTTCTTATGCTTTAAAAGTAACCCAATAACCACTTTGAAAAAAGTTATTACACTGAAATATAAACACATAGATCAGTTCAGACATGTAAGTAGAGCCCAGACCCTGTCACAGCCAGCATCACTCCTTGGTATTATACTGTGTGTATCAAATCAGCTAAAACATTAAGATATGAAGCAACTTATTGGTGACAGAAAAAAAGCTGCAGTGACATGCAGCCGGTGTATAAATATCACTCTCTCGGGCTCTTCCATGAACAGAAGAGGATCCTTATTGAGGAGAGCCACTGTTTGCTAAGCGTAGCCCCTCTGTTTCTGCAGGCCCTTCAGGGGCCGGGGATGGCTGACAATGCTGGCCATTCTTAGCACTTTACTGCCTCAGATGACTGTGTCAGTGGCCCCCAGGCTGGTGACAGAGTCCCGTGACCAGCACTACACCCCAGCCCCAACCCAGGCCAAGAACCAGACCCAGCCTTAGATAAGTATGTCTATCCACAGTCCCATCTCCAGGACCTCGGGACTGTTGGAGATCTGTCACGTCCCAGCTGTACCTCTCCATCCTGGACCAAATACACCACATTACATCCTGACTGAATATGATCCTTGTAAATTTGAACAATTGGGATGCACTGGGTATCATTAAAGTTAAAACTGCATTCATCTTTTTATGCTGAAATTTTTGGAATTCCTATTTACACCTTCTTAAACCCTGAGAACAGCAGATGAAGGATTCAATGTATTTAATAGCAAACAGTCTTTATTATTATTATTATTATTATTATGATGATGATGAGGAGGAAATAAATTCCTTCACCTGACAGGAGGGATGAGACAGGGTGCTCAAAGTCCTTACATTCTATATCTTAGAGCTGCAATGATTAGCTTGAGAAACGGAAGAGTAACTATTCCTATTTTGATAATTGATTCATTGTGTCAGCTCTTTTTTAAGCATAAACTCCAAACATTGGTTCTAAACTTGGTTCCAGCTTCTCCGCTGCTTTTCTATATCACTGTAAATTATATATCCTTTCAGTTTTGGACTGTTGGTCAGACAAAACAAGACATTTGAAGACGTCCCCTTGCACTCTGAGAAACTGTCATGGACATTTTTCACCATTTTCTAGACAATGAAAATAATCCGCAGATTATTCGATAAAGATAATAATCATTAGATGCAGCTATGCTGTATTTCTGTATATAATGATGACACCCATTTTCCAATCCACCCTGAATAGCCCCCACTTCCCCCCAGGATTTGATCTTTGCCACTTCCATTTAATCCTCATTAGGGTCAATGGTGCAAAAAACTGTGAAACGTCCGACCTGAACGAAGAAAGAACAGTAGGAAATGGTTGCATTTTTTTGTTGATCGACTAATCAATAAGTCTAATAATTGTTTCAGCTCTAATGACAAGATATTGCAAAACGTCATTTTTTTCCAAATCCCATTATTCTTGTTATATTGTTATATAGCAGTACATCCCTGTGGATTAACAGCTATTATATTAATTCAGGATACACAAAGCTGCCAGATTAAACTTTTCTTATTAGTATCGCAGATTTCTAAACTACAATGATCACATTGCATTGAACCTTAGACAAAAAGCATGGTGTCTCTTAAATAGGCAGTGGTCTTTTGACTCAATCTGATTAAAGGGAAGCTACGTTTGTTGGCCACTCCATACGTTTTATAGGTACATAATTTACAATCACAAAAAATATGAATTATAAAAAAAGTTTACAGCATCTAAAGCAAATTCCCGCCTCATCACACATAAAGCCCAGCTGTATCCCTAAAGCTCATTCCTTCGTACTCCAACAATAACAATAATCCACAACAGTAAGAAATACCCTTAGTATATGAGTTGTGTCACATTTGGTGGGGGATTGCAAGAAACACTCACCGCACACAAACACAAAAAGCAGAGAGGCCTGGAAGTTCAGATTTGCATGTGAAAAAGTGTTTGATTTTGCCGTTGACACATCCAAGGCATTGTAATGGAACCAGCCCGCCGCTGCTGAAAATAGCTCATAATCAATCAACTGGCAGACACATATCTGTGCTCTTAAAACGTATAAATGTGCAATGCAGAGGGCAGGATCAATGGGTGACAGGATTCCAAAAGCATCGATATGGACATGCTCTTTGGCATAACAAACGCTCGCCATCAGCCCCCACTTATTTCCTGTGCCTTTGTCAAATGAGCCGTCCGGCATTAGGCTGAAAAAAACATATCTGCCAGTGGAGCAAGGTCTGTGAAGGACAGACAACACAGATGAAATGGTGGAGGTATACAATAGGCCTTCCCAAAATGTAAATACCACATATCTAACCAAATTTCCTTCCGCTGTGATCTTGTTTGGTGGACAATATTTCTATTGTGTTTTGCTGTAAGCATGCAAGGTTGCTGCCTGCCAATCTGTTCCTCCCACAAAACAGCCACAGGTAGGCCAACTTCCTCTTTAATTTACTTTCACAGTGACTAAAAGCACTCTTATCACATTTGTGATCCAAGACATAGTCAACAACACAAACACAAGTCTGTGCAGGTTCCATACAAAAAAAGAGAGCGAGCAAGTGTTAAAAACAAAAGTTAAAGAATTGAAATGAAAGCTTCCTGGACTGCCTACAAGATTACAAGAGTCAGTGCTAGCTCAAAAGCAGCTAGCACTGAGAATAGGGGACAAGCTATGAGACAGACCCTTGTAGACAAACATGTCTCGTTAGACAAGTTAGACGAATAGCCAAAACAACACATTTGTTTAAATACAGCTAAAGTCTAAAGTTATGACCTCTGCTCTTTTCCTTTCAACCTAGTTGGCCACTGAAGCTGTCTACCAGTGTTTCACTACTTCCAGGATACTCACTAAGAACAGTTAGTATAGATTAATGGTCATAATAACAATAGGCGTGTGTGTGTGTGTGTGTGTGTGTGTATACACAGTGTGTATGGGGGGGCCCTTATACACAGACAGGTCTGCTGCCATGTAGGACAGAGTATCTATGAATGCCCTCCATCCACATAGTTCATTCAGAGGTTAAAACTGAGAGAGGAAGTAAGTGAGAAGCCACGCAGACTGACAAATTCTAGACATCAAACACTCTGACAATAGAGGCATATTGTGATGTTTCTACGCAACAGTGATATTTCTAAATGAATTGAAATGACAAGGAAAAGCACATGAGCAACTAGACACAACAGCTATCATTTAACTGAACAGCCATTCAAGTAAGAAAAACTCTTACTTTTGTAAACTAAACTAGACCCCGACCGATTAATCGGCCGATATGAGCTAATTGCATTTAATCGGTATCAGCCGTTTATAACAGCAGATATATGACTACTAAAAAAGAAAGAGTCAGATCCTTCACTCATGTCATGAGTGTTGCATAGTTTGCCCACCAGAGGGCGCGCTGCAGCTCCCCTATTAACAACACTGCCTCACCACAAAAACCACAGAAGAAAACAAGAGGCTGACCGGAGTCCACAAGAGCACAGCAAGTAGAAACAACATACAGAATGACTGTGTTAGCGGTGAGTTGGTCATTTGTCACATTAATTACATGACATAAATTAAATAATAATAAAACAGCCCCAATCACTTCTCCTCTCCTCAAAACATTCATGACTTGCTAATCCTCCCGTTCCTGGCTTCCTCCCGGCTCACCGCAGTATGTTTAATGTTATGGTAGTTGAGAGCTGGAGGCTACGCTGCTGACAAAAGTGATTGTAAATTTATTTCTGAAACAGTGTGTCAGTTCTAGCGAAGTGTCCTCTCATTTGTCCCTAGTTCATCACTTCTAAATATTCTCTAAAATCACGTAACGTTACAGCAGGTAACGCTGCCCGTTGCTAAATTAACCACAAAGCTAATGCTGTGTTTATCAGTGGTGGAGCGCAAATGTTGTTAATGAGCCATTAAACTATAGTTTCTGACGTAATCTAAATTTATCTGCGAGCCGTTTGTTTGTAGTTTTAGTCGTTGTGTCGGGAAATGATTTAACCAGAGCAGACACGTAAATATACGTGAGTTGAACAAGAATCTAACTGGCTTCCTGCCAGACAAAGTTGCAGGTCCTTGTTGTAGACAAGTCATGTAGTATTAGATGTATTCAACAGCAGGTCACTGTAGTAACGTTATCGTAGATGGCATGATTTAAACAGATGGTGGTTGAGAAATGGTTACTCATAGCTTTGGTTAGAATTACAGAGTGCTGGTAAAGGGATAAACTAGATGTGAATATGTTACATTGAAATTACAGCAGATTATGTGTAAAGTGAAATACACATGCCTATTCCCTCTCACTCTCTCTGTTTACAGATGGCTGAAAAACTTGCACCTTCCAGCAGGAAATATTTATTGATGTGCAATTGTTTACATGTTAAGTTGTTGAGACTGCAATGTATTTTATTAACATAATCCGTTTAGGAAAAGATTTTATAGCCCACATACAGAACAGCTTTCATCAGTGGCCATTTCTAAGGAAAGTGGTCTACTATCCAAATCATTCTGAAAATATAAATATCGGCTCATAAATCGATATCGGTATCGGCCCCTAAAAACCCTCATCAGTCGGATTCTACACTAAACCCCATGGAGCTGTGACTTATTATCATTTTTTATCTCCTTTACACACTAGTAATATAAATTTGTTAGCTTGATGATGATTTATTGGCCAAACATACAATTGTTCACTAGTTGTTAAACAATCAGGGGGAGCAACTTAACAGTCCAAAAGGCGGTGCTAGGACAGCAAGAGAAGCAATCAAAGGGACAAAAAAATATTGAAGAGGAGGACTTTTGAAACAGGGAGGTCAACTGGGACTTAAAATAAACAATTAAGCATCAGTCATTTGGCAGTACTTTGGATTTGGAAGAGTAGGTGTATCTTCCAGCAAAGAAAAGTAAAGACAGGAAGTAAAGCAATCAAGTTCAAAACCAATACACGCACTCAAACACCAGAGAAGTCACATATAAACCAGCACCACTCAATTTAAATACTGTCTGCTTTTCCCTGTCTTCATTTTACTGTGTTAATGTTTGCTCATGTCACAGGGCAGCTGTATTTTGAGTGCTTCAGCTAGTTGCAACCCTCAGTGGTCTCAGTTATCACAATATAGAATATTCTTTCTGATTTCGACATTCAGAAGACCACTGTATTTACATAGTTGTAAAGGACATTCAGAAAGGATATTTTAAATGTTTATGATACCACAATATTATATGTTATCATCATGATCCTGGAATATGGACTAAAATAAACACTTGCTGATGCTTTTTTACATATTGTGCAGTTGTACTGCACACAGACAGACTGACTTAGAGCAGCAAAGACTAACACAGGCCTTGGACTGTAACAGCTCCACCTTACAGATTCATGTGACTCTCCAACCATCACCTGACTATCTCTCTCCTTTCTATGGAAGCTGCTGTCAGGAAGGGTAACCAGGGAAGACTTGACCTGAAGTCAAATTTATGTTCAAGTAACGGAAGATATTCAGAAAAAGAGCACAGAGAACATTTGTCTACGTACTATACCATCTTTAAAACATCTCAACACTACACCCATGTAACACAGGCTTACAGATCGCTGACAACAAGACAATGTCCCCAGTCACTGATAAAGTGTGCCTTTGACCGGACCCTGAGAGATAAAGCAAGCCAACCTTTGGGACGGGAGGGGACAACGTACAGCGTCCTGCGCTTCTGAGTCTGTATCATGTACATGTCCTCATATTTACATGTGAATCCAGAGGTGAGTCAGAGAGTAAGCAGAAGGAGAACACTGTAATCAATGAGTCACTTTGCATAACCAAACTTCCTTTTACAAGCAACAGTGGGGCCCCTTCAGTGTGTAAAACCAGCACCCTATGATGGCCTGAGGTACTATAGGAGCCTTCCAAATAATCTGGGGCACCATGCAAAGAGGCATAGGTTTCTGCACCTTGCCACACTGGAGTTATCAGTATTTCCTAACTACAGTATCTGGAATACAATTGTATTAGGAAAAGCTCTACACAGATTGCAGCTAAAATCAAATCATGACCCACATAGCTTTTGTCCAGCCTGAACTTTTGTCTATCAACTCCAGAGGTAGGTTATGACTTTTACTTTAACTACAGCTTTATTACATCTTTACATGTGTACAGACAAATATTACACTAATAGAATACCATGAATTCAACAGTTGGGCATTTTACTACAGGCCAGACAAGGCTTTGCATATTGCCATGGTGAAATGTCACACACACTGACATGAAGAGATATATATATCATTTTCCAAAGGACAGGATACAACTGCTGCTTGCCTTGCCACACCCAGAGTAAACACATCTCAGCCATATTCATATATGACATGACACCAGCACACAGCGCAGAGCTTTCATTTCGAGCATGACACAAAGAGGACGGCCAAAGTTGTGACAATCGTTTACAGCCTGTAAAGAGCAAAATAGCTCATTTGTCTTGTTCTCACTGTATTACAGATGCACAAATGACTGATTACATAATGTGTGTAGTTGTGACAATCTTTTGTAAACCTGCACGTATCCAAAGCTCAAACATCATACCGCAAAATGCCTTTAAATGTTTGAACTCACTATTGTGCACAGTCGATGAGCTGGTACTCATTGGACCTCTCAAAGCATGCCTTCACTCCTTCGTCGTCCCACAGCTTCTTTGCATGATCAAAGAACTCCTGAGGAAAAGAAAAAAACACATTAGAAAAACAGACAAAAGACAATAACGCCAACAAAAAGACGTAACAAACTTGGGAGTACAATGTGATGAAGGGAAGGCCAGGGGCTTTGAAACCATTCATATTGATCCATCTAAAGATACTTCACGAACAGTCTCCTTTGTGAGCTCATTTAAGTCGTCATGCTTATATGTGTAGTCCACATTTAACTTTGGAGGGAACAATTCTTTAAAGTATAACAGGATATTGTCCAGAGTGTTAAAATGGTCATTGAATAAAGTTTACTTCATTTAGAAACATTCGGAAATTCTAAACATGTACTTGGAAAATGTGACTTAAAGTGCTGCCTACGGCAGGGGCAACGTATCGACGTAATTGATTACAAAAATACGTTGATTTGCATAATCAGGGTATATACAGGAATCCTGAAGTAAAATTCAATACCTTTTCATCATATTTTAAGACTGCTGCGCCACTTTGATCTGTAACCGGTTAAGTCTGAAGTAAATTTTTTTTAACAATTACTCTAGTAAAACAGATGTTGATGGTGAACATGTTGTTCTCAGGAGGGAGGAGGCGAGAAGGAGCACATACTGGCACCCTGGCATCCTGACTCTGGCTAAATCTGTCCATTGCAGATGATCCATCCACAACCTGAAGGAGGAGCTACTATAAATTAGTCTATTAGTATTATATAATAACATTATATTAAAAGTATATTGTTAATATAATAGTAAACTGGTGATAGATATTATTTATATGATGTTACTATACTTCATATAATAGTAGCCGACATATATAGCTTATCACTATTATAATATTAATTCCAGTTACATCAGTTTCATTTTGGGCTTGTTTTTATTCATTAACTTTGTGCAAGAAAAATGCTCTACATGGTAGTTAGTCCCTTCAATTTTAAGTAGGCTACAAACTTGTCAATAATCATAACTATTTATGTGGAATGAGTTCAGCATTTGGAAAGTTTGCTGTAACACATCAAACTTTTTTTTTAATGTCCCACTCCATTCAGGCTGTGATTAGTCTGTTCCCAAAAAGTGACATTCACAAGCACATTGGCCTTATGAAAAGTTGAACATGTTTCAATAAAAAGGTACCGATTAAGCTAAATAGCCAGCGGCCACAGAGCTCAGTCCAACTATGTTTTGAACGATTGGCACTGGGGGGTCCTACATGGTGAAAGATTACGGTCGGTTCGCACAGATCTATTTTTAAGGGCGTATGACAGTGAAATGCTCGCACTGTAGATCCCTGCACCTAACATTACACAGCAGAATCACACGTCGCTACGCCCTGCCTATCTATTCATTTTGGTTGTGCAATATCATATAATAATAATAATAATAATAATAATAATAATAAATACATTCACCCACACTTTTAGCACATTATTTGAGCAAAACATTTTGTCACTGTGAAAATCCTATCTACAAAATTTAATACCTTGTTAAATGGCGATTAAGACTTTAATATTTTTTAATGCCCTTAATTTTTGCAAAATTGATTTATTACCTTTTAACACTTTTGAAGACCCTGCGGACACCCTGATAATGTGCATTAGCGTGTAGCAATGAAGTGCTGCATCCATCTAAGCAGGGATTACCCCAGAGAACAAGCGGCAGCTAAAAAACGTCGCTGTAAGTCTGAAGTCGCCAAAAGTCTAAAGTCACCTAAAGTCTGGGAGTATTTTAGACAGCGACCCCACGACGCGGGGCTCTGTAAGATGTGCAAATTGGAAATGGCTCCTCACAGCAGCACAACAGCTATGCACGAACACTTCAAGCGACATGAACTCTTGAAGAAGAGCAAGACAGCGCCGCAAATCCGGTTTACTTTTTGTCTCCACACAAGCACGTTATAATATGATTGACAACACGAGGAACATGTTTCTGTTAGTAGTAGTGTTTCTTCATCAGTGTAAAAAGTAATTTCTGTAATGTCATGGTAACGTAATGTTACACCATGCGTCATATAACGTTTGACCATTTTATATTTTCCGTTTAATTCAACGTATGAGTAAGAAAATGGCTTAAACTAACACTACAATCTATTTTTGCATCTGTCTGTAAATCGTTTCACTTATTTTCTTTCTATTTTCATTTCTACTCATGCAAAACTACATTTGCCAGTGATTGTCTTACTGCATATTACTCCAGTGATTAAATAAATCCATGTCTTAACCATTTTAAGTTAAGTTAAGTACTTATTGCTGATTCTACAGTTCATGGAAAGGGTTCACATACAGTGTTTGAATTAACCTGTGAGTCACAGCAATCCTTTTGAACTTAAGATGAAGTATGTTTCTGATCAGGCATCCGACAAATATTGTCTGTTATTATTATTAACATCATAACAGCAGTGACGTGGAAATTAATTACTATTATCATTATTCTAATGTGCTTTATGTGTCTCTGAATAAAGAAAATACTGAATTATTCATTATATTGATCATGTAATAAAAAAATTATCTTTAGCATAATCAATAAATTAGTTGTTAGATTAATCGACTAATCTAAAAAATAATTGTTAGGTGCAGCCCTAGTGCTTTCGTGACAACTGGATCGATAAATAAACAAACAAACCGAATGGAAAATTTTATAGCCCATTTTGTATATACATTTATGCAAAGAGTATGAATTGGTCGTATATACAGTGTCTTATCTACACGCACCACACTTACAGGAACAGCTAGTTTGGTTCTGTCTAAAGTGAAAACATACGACTGTAACTATTTCCTGGTGAACAACAGCCAGGGATGGTGACCAGGGGCAGTTTCCCAGATTCTTGTTGTCAAAGTGAAGTTGCCAGGTTTGGTAGTGTGTACTGTACTATCGAGCCTGTTATAGGATATTCAACCCCATCTAGCAACCTGTGCTACAGCCGGAGATGCTACACAAACATGCTGGTGAAATAGTTCCTGCATGTAGCTCCCTGCCAAAACCACAAATTGTAATTTTTACATTCCTGTTCTGTTGTGCATGTGTTAAACAAACAAGATTCAACGTGTGAATTAGTGAGCTGTAGAGGTGCTGGCAGGTGTATTTTCTCAATTTGGACAGAGCTATGCTAGCTGTTTCCCACTGCTTCCTGTCTTTATGCTAAGCTTGGCTAAACACATCCCAACTCCAGCTACGTATTTAATGCCACCATTTCTTTTCACTATTTTAACACCTTCTCATATGTTGCCTTTCTAAGGAAAAGATGGTCACATCAAACTTAATGTAATATTCTTCTCATTATGACATAACAGCATAATTGTAGGCCACTCTGTAAAAAGTACTTGCATGCAGCACTGCATCAAAAATCTGTAATATCTTCTTATAAAAGTACAAGAAAAAGCTAACACAAGTACTTGCAATTAGTTACTTTACACCTCTCTAAGCAGTAGCAGAGAGAGGTGTTGAGTTCTCCTTCAGTTCCTCGATACAGGTTTATCCAGCAGTTCCTGAATTGAAACTCATGACTTTCTGGTCACAAGCTCTCTTCTCTAAACTGTAAGCTGAAGAATCAAAAGTGGTAAACTTGGATGCTTAACTTAACTGTGATCAAATTCAGATAACACTGCAAAAAAAAAATAAAAAATAACAAATCACATCTCCTAAAATATATATATAACCAGCAGCATCCAGAGGAATGACGCTGTAAATGACTATACATAGTCTCAGTGGGTGCATTATGAGGGGAACTCATCTTATCAATGACTTTGAGACATTTCCCAGGACTCTCTGTATGCCCTAAACAAAGATGATTGGGCTAATATCCCTCGTCGCCTCCTGTGCACATGTCTTTCTGGTGGGCTCCTCCTCTAGCCTGGAACTACCACATGACTCTCTGCACTCAGCACTGGCTCTGTGCTCTGACTGGAGAGAGGGTGAAAGTAGCCCCTAACCAGAGAGCGGGAGAAGGAGCCTGATAAATGATCACATGCTCCAGGAGATCTCCTCTCGGCAGATCCGGTGATCGTGGAGGAAATCCAGTCCGCAGAAGTCTCAGAAAAAGGAGACATTAACATTTTTTTGTTTTGTTACAGATGAATTAATCTAAACACAGATGCGATCATATTATCTGTGTTTCAGTGCGGTCTGCATATCAAGACATTATACCAAAGTATGAAACATTAACGCATTATTTTTCATTTTAAAACCATGGTTCAGTTTTTCCTGTAACGCAGAATTTATCTGCTCAACAAACTCTTGGTTAGCAAAGAAAATGGGGCCATATTTGCTTTCTTGCCTGTGTTTGCTTCCACTTCTGTTACAGTCAAACTTTAACACCCACCTCAACTAATATCAATAAGACTCAACAGCACTGATTACATTCTTCTGTTATTAGTTCTGCAGGTCTCGCCACATTTTAACACCAGCAGACATCGAGGGCTTAAAAAACCCAAAGAAGGGCCCGACAAAGCTTGCAAGCGTTGGGGCTGGATGGAGGGAGGACGAGGGGTAGAGGGTGGAAGGGGCGGAGTGGGGAAGCAGAGTGTGGTCCTCAGGGCTCTTTTCCACAGAGGCGTGTGACACTGGGCCTTTGAATAAATGCAGTGTGTGCTGCAGTGCCCTACAGAGGAACTGATAACACAGAAAGAGACCAGGAGGGAATTTGCTTTAACACAAGCTTTTTTAACTCTTTCCTGTGCTCTTCCCAGTCCACTTCCACTACCCCTCCATCACCAACCACGAGATGCCGGATCTCTGGTGGCACTGTTAGGACCAGTTCTCAGCTCAGCCTTAGCTTCAATGTTAATCAAGTTGGGCGTGTGAAGTAATATTTCACTTGAATCATATAGGTCAGGCTAACACTGAGAACAAAATGGCCTAAATATGATTCAACTTAGCAAAACAAAGTTGTGGAGCAAATGGCTTGCATCTTCCATCACAAGGGGACACTAGAATTCCTTTGGGTATAGTTTTAAAGAGACATTTGGCCTTATAAAAAAAAAAAACAACAAAAAAACACAGCAACATCTACAAACCTCAGATCCCTCCATACATAGCCAGCCAGACAAACCAGCCAGCTCTGCAGTCAACAATCATCACCACATTTATTGGATTTGAATAGAATATCTGTGTTAGATAACAGTCACCCAGCACAGAGAGAGACCTGACTTTCATGGGTTACCTCAGTTAAAGAGTACAGACAAATTTAGAAAAAGAGAGCGCAAAAGCAAAGGAGAGAGGGGGCGACTGTTCGAGACTGTTCATCTTTCATAACATGGTTCCAAAAACAGAGCAGCCCTCCGTCCCACCCTTTGCCCCACATCACGGATCCTCAAGTAATCAATTACAGGAAAAACAAATCACCAAGAAGCTAACAACAAGGGATGCTATAAAAGGTGTTACCCTTCACGGCTGTAGTGAAGAACAAAAGCAGCACAAAGCAGGTCACGTTCCTTAATATTAAGTCCTAATTATTTGTCGGCCTGTAAATTGACAACATTACATAAAGTTACACTGACAGTTGCTGATGTGTACAAGTTTAGCCCCCGTGTAAGATTTAAACCATTCATTGGTACAGTAATTCTGCACCAAAACATAAAACAGATGAGTTCAGGAATGGGTGGGGCTGGACATAACTTGAAGCTCACCTTCCACAATAGACCGTAATTCATATCTTGAAGAGGCCAAAACCCAAGAACAAACTTTTGTGGACCTAATACATGTCTTTTTGTTGTGAGTGTATATAAATAGCACAAACGGGTCTCAAATACTACTCAATAGTTTCAGTGACCTACTTGTTTTAGCATCAAATGGACAGGATTACATGTACTGTAGGCTTTACCATGTGTGAGGGAGAGAAAGCTACATGGTGCAAAAACAGGGCCCGGGGCTCATTTGAATTTGCTCCACTTCAGTCGACGGACACTGTCGGGTGGCTAGCATAGCTACCGCAGTGGCATTTGTTTCCATTTGCATAGACGACCGTTTGTATTGGTGCTTTCCTTTTTTTCCCCCCTCACGGGCCTACTGTTATCCCATGCTACTATAAGAAATGTTTTACAAAAAAGGATGCTTTGATGATAAGAGTACAGGCCAGCAAAGCTAAGCCTGGTGATTTACATTTACACAACAAGAGGAAATTGTCTTACAAAAGGTTCCCAGTCATGATGGTGCATGCAAAAAAAACATCCACCACATATATACTCTGTGAAAAGCTCACACTTTCAGTCTTATTTTGTTTAGAGGCATATACATGATCTATCTGTACCATAACCAGCTAAACATGTAGATCATGTGACTGTACATGAAGACATTTCATGGGAGTTTCACAGCAGAACGTTTTATAAAACACCACAGTAAATGTTGTGATTTCACGTCAACATGCCACACAGGAAGTCCCTTTAATCACTTAGAAGAGACACCAACTTCTCCAGCTTCCTATTTGACTAACCAGACACAGCACACCACAACATTGTTCGCTCTCAGGCTCTCAAATTTAGACGTCAAATTACGACATCCAATACTGTAACATAATTTGATTAAAAAAAACACTATATTTCCAGGACAGGACAGGACAGGACACAGCGATTAAGCTACGTAAAGCAAATTTATTGTGAAATAAGTTCAATAATGCAATGTTTAGGCAGCAGAGACGGGAAATATACAACAGAAAGGTTTTTCTAAGATTTTAGCCAGTAATATTCCCGATACAAAATACATGTAGGTTACAGAGGCACTTTATAAACAGTTTCAACAAATGTGGCAGCCAAAAGCAAGCTTAATGATTCATCTCCAACGGGCAGTAACGCATTTTTTGCATTTAATGGTGTGTTATATCGTCTCAGTAAGGTACATAATGACTTTTTGAGCATGATGATTGTACTGTGAAAATTAAGAGCCAAAATGATTAGTCGAATAATTGATTAATAAATCATTTGTCATCTGTCAAATGTCATTTCACTGCAATTCATATTTTAAACTAAATACTTTTGAGTTTGGGATTGTTAGTCAGAAACAAAGAGCCATTCTAAAGAGCTCACCTTGGGCTGTGGGATTTTTCACAATTTTCTGTTGTTACAGATAGAACAGCTAAATTTAGAAAACAACTGGCAGTTTAGCTGATGATAAGAATAATCTTTAGTTGCAGCCCTAGTAAAAACTTTCATAATTGTACAACCAAAGTTAATACTATCACCTTGTCCATCTTTACATATACAGCAAGTTATTCAGTGAAATGTAGGAAGTCAAAGATTATTGTCTCCTTCTTCACATCCATCGCAATACATCCATACAAACAACTAGCAAAACTGAACATAACATTTATCAAGACAAGATTTCGCTTAAAAATTAGAGTTCGAAATGAATGAACTTGGTCCACCATGACATCACCTCTCCAAAGGTTTCCAGGTAAAACATACTTCCACATTTCACAACGGCGCCAACAGGTGAAAGCCACAGGTTACCGATTGGCCACGTTCCTGCACTGCCGTATTGGATATCACGCCTGGTGGCACTGAGTGACAATGTAGTGGTGACACTGACGGCACAAGTGAAGCCTGAGACTGATGACAAGCACAGACACTCCAAACAGAGCCATGTTGTTCCCTTTGGCCTGGTCGGGCCTGGGAACTCAACGCCGGCTCTCCCCATGGCCCCGGCCCTCACAAAGCACAACATCACAGCAGCACAGACTACTGCTGCCCTGTTAACACTCTCACTGTCAGGAAATCTTTTTATGGGATATTCCTGTGACGTAGCATTGATTAAAGTTGCCGAGAGGGAAGCTGGGAAACATGCGAAAGGTGTAAGGTGGCAATGCAAAAACAACTCCACTTTAAGGACCGAGTGAAGTGATGGGATGGATAAGACCTGAGAGCAACTGCAAGAACCAAAAAAACCCAGTGTGTACCCTGTCCACAGGGCCTAAATGTTAGCTAGATTAAGGGGCCTTGTTGGAAAAGTCATATGCCAAATTGTGGTTAAGAGATAAAACACACATGTGAAATTGATTCCTCTTCATCCTTTTCTATATAGTGACCTACTGCAAACTTCATATATGAAGCTGAAGAACCAAAGATAAAAGAAGTAGGAGCTACAACTGATAATTACTTTCATTATCCATTAATAGATTTTTAAAATAGTGGAAATTGTCTTAAGGCTGCCATCTTCAAATGTCTTGCTTTGTCCAACAAACAGTCCAAAACTCAAAGACATTCAGATTACAATTATATAAAACAGATATATGCAGCACATCCGCACCCTTGAGAAGAACTTGGCATTTTTGCTTGAAAAATAACTTCAACGTTTGATCAATATCAAAATAGTTTCTCAATATTTTTTTGTTAACTGACTAATCAATTAATCAACAAACAGACTCAGGTCTAAAAACAATCTTTTTCATATTAAAATAAACAGCAAGTTAAACTTAAATGTTTATTACCTCAGGTACAACATGATAAGAAGAAAGGGACCACTCTCCAACATAATCAACAGCAAAAGTACTGATCAATACACCACAAGGAGACTAATCATGCACTCATAAATAATAGCATGTTAATATTTTCATTTTTGGTTCCTATAAAAGCCCAAAGTGTTTTAAAACCTTCAAGAGTCTATCTACAGCTCTGTACTGTACTGATAGATATTTGTCATTCTTATTTTGTGTTGCTGCAAAGCCAATGTCAACCAAGGAACACTTTCAAAATTATGTAAAACATTATCTACATTTCCAACACATGACCTCACTCTATCGAATGGCTGATCACACACTGAAAGGAATCCCATGTGCTCCACCTTGCATTCAAATCTACATACAGCACATTGGGTCCAGCTACGAAGGCTGATCAAACCTTTAACAAGCACTGCTAACTTGAATGAAATCAACAGTTAGTTTCTTCAACTAACTGTTGATTTCATTCAAGTTAGCTGACATTTCCATTCATAGCTTATTAGCTAAAAACAATGCCCTTAGTTTTGGTTTCTTAAAAAGGACCCCACAACATCATAAAAAGGAGTCAATTAAAGAAGAAAGGCAACATTAGGTCTGTTGTAGCAAAATTACATCAGACATGCCTGAGCTATATCAAGATCTACATTGGGCTCATAAAAACAGTAAATGCTCTCATCACATACCATCTAACACCCACGCAAACACAAATGCACGTTAAGAAAGACAAAAAAACAAGTATGTACTTTCACATCTGCACACACACAGAAACTTTATGAAGGTCTTACCTGTGAATAGTCAAAGTCAGAGAGAGGTGCTATGCTTTTGATGTATTCGATTCTGAATTGGTCCTCTGGGTTGGCTAGCGGGACAGGGGGTATTAAAGTGCTCATCGCAGACACTATAGTCTGCAAAGCAGAAGTTGTGTGGAAAAAAAAAAACAAGCATTAACTAGGATGAATACAGGGGGGAAAAATCCGTAAGCCTGTATAATAATCAGTAAAATGGGATTGCAGTGGGATTCAGTGTAACAACAGAGACATTGAGCGCATTTGGGAAGTGATACACATGAAACTTACCACTATGGCATCCTTCACGTTTTTCCGAATATCTTGGATTTTCTGTTTCTTTTCTCTGCATGGGGACAGAATAGATGTGTGAGACACTGGTTACGAAAAACACACATTAACCACAGTGGACAACAAAAACTTTATCATCAAGGTGGTTATGAGTAAGATAGGGGTTACTGCCAGGTTAAGACTGTATACAGTGGCAATGTATACAATTATAAAGTACAGGTATTGGGGCTGGGTGTATGTACCAGTGGAGCGCAGGCAAGAGTGAAATGCAGGATGTGGCTGAGTAAAATGCAAAAGTAAAGGCATACGATGGGCTGGAGCCAAAATATTTCTCTTTTGATAATCTTGAAAATGCTAAGTTATGCCTCCTATCCTATAAAATCCAGCCTCCCCTGGATAAATACTTTAAATGTATATGCATTTATGTATATGTATGTATTTTCATACAGTTACAGGACTCTGATGTACTAGGCCTGTTTAAAATAGACCACTGGTAAGATCAATGCCATGCAAGGCCTTGCAGCAAAACAAATCATCAATAGGCCTGTGTCGATCACAACCTTTCACCCTCTCACATGAAACAGGAAACAGTGAATTATTTGGCATCTGTGTGACACTGAGATCCTCACATATGTATGATAACTGTACATGTACACGAAGGAGGAAAAAAGAGAGAGGGGGAGAAAAGATATTAGCTGCTTTGCATGGGATACTGGGCCCAACAGGCGCTGCAGTGCCTGGGGAGAATCCATTCACAGGCTATATCCTGGCGTCGACAGTGTTATTCATTAGGAGATAAGCTATAAGAATAAGCATTAATGTAATATCTGAGCCGTTAATGTAGCTATTTAATAAACGTATTGAATAGCACTCACTCCGCGTTGAAGCCGTTGACGTGTAGAATCCTCATCTGCTTCACAATGGTGCTTTTTCCGGACTCTCCCGCACCTTCGAAAAATAGACATAAAAATATCACCAAATGATCACGAATAGATACATCCAGGTTGCCGTTAAACCCATAAATGTTTTGGAAATGAAGCCAGCTAATTGTAGGCTCTGGAGCTTCGCTTCCATCAATATCCACCCCCATGACATATTATTGCAAGCGCTGTCAAATGGGGCTACGTGTTCGGTAAACGAAAGGGATTACGGTTAGCTTACATTTCAGATAGCCATCACATATAAATCAGCCTTACCCAGTAATAAGAGCCTGTGTGTGGCTTTATACGCTTGTCTTTCCTTTTGCAACTGTTTTTCTATCTTTTTATTAGCCTCTCGTTGTGCCTTTTCGTCGATGCGTTGATCTTCAGTCTTGCTGTTGCCCAAACAACCCATCTTCCGTCGCCCTAACCCTTCCTTGTGGAATCGTAAAAAATATAAAATAACACCCGGGATGATATTGTGGTGTAAAATGACACAGGAATGAGTCTAATGTAAAGTAAAAAAGGAAAAATCTCTGCGAGGCTTCTCCGTCGGAGGGAGGAATATGTTCCCCGTTACAATTCCGCTTTTAGCCGCAGCCAACCGTCATCCAAACCGTTTGTTAGTTCACAAGCCAACGAAGAATAACGACTCGCTTCAACGAAGAAATATCAAAAATACATATAAATAAGAAGAGAGAGAGAGGGTTTTCAATTTCTGGGAATCCAGTCAACTGTTCCTATCGCGTCTCCAACCACTCTCTTCTCTTCAGTATTTTTTTCTATCTGAATTTCTATCAGTATTTCTGTCTCTTTAACTCAGCACTGCCTCTCTCTGTGGCACCAGGAAGTAACCGTGGACCGTGGAGGTAAAAAACAAACCTGCGTTAAACTGTAACATTAACAACCCGCACTGATATATCATTTTATAACTTGTGTGGCTAAGGGAGAGGAGCCATTCCCAATTCAGTCCTTCGCTATCCTGCTATCAAACTAATCGGCAAAGGGGTGGAAACCCGGACGCCTCTCTGCTGGTTTACAGAGGGGCTGGGTCTCTTCTTCTTCTTAGCTTCCAGTGCCTGACCCAAACTGGCAACCCATTTACACTGTCTCTGTGTGTGCGTTGGGCTTTTCCTATCTCTGTTGTTCATACATTTCAGGTCTGGGTGCCATCATGGTAGTTGTACAGTGCAAGAGGACTAGTAGTACGTGGTGTAGGAAGTACTCAGACCCTTTACTTTAGTAAAAGTAGCATTACCACAGTTAAAATGAAACTACTCTGACTGTGGGTTGTCTTAAGTAAAAACACAGAGGTATAAGCAACTCAATGTACTTAAAGTATCAAAAGTGAAAGTACTCATTGTGCAAAATGGCCCCCTTCAGAGGTTTGTACTGTATTATTATACATATTAAATTATTTGATTACAATTGTTGTATTGCCATGTAAGTAGTATTTTTAATGCAAATTCAACTACTTCATCTTGTAAAATTACTTTTTACTCCACTTCATTTTTCTTACAGTAACTTGTTACTTTTCAAATTACAATTTTACATACAAAACATGTGATGGGTTTAAACAACCTAACAGTATATAAAATAGTTAGCTCCACCTCGAACAGCTACAACAGTTATATGCTGTTTACACATTAATATATCAGTAATACTAATCTAATATAAGAGTATAAAACTCACTTTTCTCAATTTTGAGTACCTTTACTTTTGATACTTTAAGGACATTTTGCTAATAATACATACTTTTACTTATTTTCAATGTACTACCTATAATGGAGTATTTCTACTTTTACTTAAGTAAAGGATCTGAATGTTTCCTCCGCCACTGAGTAAAAGTAGTAACACCTAAGCAGCATGTTAATGTTATATCTGATAGAGGTGGAGGTCATTTGAACTACTTTATATACTGTTGGTTGTTTATCTAAAGTACTGCATCACATTATATATGTATTTTATATGATTACTTGTTTTGTTTGTAAAACCCACAAAGTAACAATTGCTGTCGAAGTATAAACTTGAAATACGCTAGTACAGTAAAAGTACCTCAAAATTGTACTTGTAATGTCAGTATAACGTAAAGAGACACTGTGCCACTGTAATTTATTAAATAATATAATATATAATAATATAACTGACAGGGCTCACTCTGTTGCATGAGTACTTTTACATTTGATACTTTACATTTGTACTTTTTCCTTAAAAAAAATTAAAGTGACTTTTACATGTAATGGAGTATTTGTACATTGTTGTATTGCGTCTTTTACTTGAGTAAAGGATATGAGTACTTCTTCCTTCACTGCAGTAACGACTAACTAAATGTGTGTCTATTGTAGGCTCATTAATCAAGCATTAAACTATCTTATAGACCGGTGATACCCAACCTGGGGGTCAGGACCCGTCCTAAAGGGTAATGAGATAAATTTAAGATGTCACAATATAATTAACAAAATCAGAAAGAAGAAAAAACATATTATTACTAGTTGAACTTTTCACGCTTTCTTCTTTTTTCTTGTGAATTCAGGATTTGACCTCTTCAAGCCTCTAAAAAATCTTCAGAATTAAGAACCTGAGAAGGAAGAATCGCATATTGGTCTGCTGATTGATTGTCATAACTTGTAGACATGCACAAACAGTGACAAGTGGTGGCAAGTAGACACAAGTTGTTTAAGAGGGTGGGGGAGGGTCCCTATCCAGAAGAGTTGGGAACCATTGCTATAGATTAGGCCTCATACAAACCCGTAGTACCCAAAAGAATGAATTTTTACCCTTGAGACGTAGAGCCCTGCAAAACTGGCTGTCCAACTGCATGCACTAGCCAGAGCATGACAAAATCATAGCAAAGTCATGAGCTTTACAGAGTACATCATCTTCAAATTGTAGTGACACCAGGAAATCAGAAAGACATTCAGTTTCTTTAGGTCACCATTAAGTCATCATTAAGCCTGTCACAAAAATGGGTATTACAAGAATAATATAGTTATACCTAAGGCAACAAAAAGAAAGACCATTGATAAGGTTTACAAAAAACTCCACATGATAACACTATCAATCATTAATATACTTGTCTCACATATGTCCCAATTTTGCCAGTAAGAAAAATAATTGCTTTCAACACATCTCATGCCAACCTTTTTTCATAAATGTTTACCTGCCAGACTATGAAATAAATGAACGCTAAATTAAGGATTATTTGTCTAGACCTCACTTGGGGAATAACATTTCATAACACCTACTGTATAGTCACAGACATATTTCCAAATATCTAAAAAAATTTAAAATAAATAAAAAGGCCATACATCACAATAGCTACAATCCGGCAGTGAATTTCATGCGTTTGCCTATAAGGAGGAAAGAGAAAAACTGTCACTGTTGTTGTGATTATTGTCTGACATTGATGTCTAGTTTGCTGTTGTGACTTCCTCTTCACTAGACCAAAATTGGGTGTGGGTTTGTAAAGGGTTGACTTTTCATTCACCGACGCTGCACTTTACATTTAGGCTACAATTGTGTTCTTTGTAGGTAACTGTAGCAGACTTATTTCCTTATTAATGTCTCTCTCTGAGACAGAGAAGGAAGTCTTTTCCATTCAAAAGCAACTAGTTAAAGTTGGTAGGCCGGCCTTCACATTGAGGTAATGCTAGGCTAACGTACAATACTACACTACTGCATTCAGGTCAGAAGAAATTATACATGTACTGTATTCTTATATAACAAATTCTCACAGAACCCCCCAAAACTACGAGCCATGTCATGAACTATTATTTGTATAACACATACAATGAGTGTGCTGTTATTGTCTCCATTATGCAAATACATTGCAAATACTTGTTTCATGGAGGGACATGTGTGAAACAAATTTGTGCAGGCAAATCACAACTGGAACCCTCACTTCACCTATAGTGGTGTGAAAATATCACCACCCCCTCACACCCACCCCCAACCAAAAGGAATAGAAAAAATACTGTCTGCCCACCTCAGAAAGCAAGGTCAAAACCAAGTGACTGGCCCACATCACTCTCTAGTGGTTAGAGACAGCACCGCATACATGCTGTAACTACCCTATGAATGATACAGAATCAGGTTTGGTTGCATAAATTATCAACCTTTTTGATATTGGGGGTTTCTATAAAGATGTTTATCATGTGTACTGTTTAGAATGATTTTGTAACAGTACAAATTTAGAACCCAATCCTGGTACAACATGCAACTTACACAAGTGGGGTATGGAAAAACTTGAAGTATCTAGTGCACATACACTGAGAAGTGACTTTTCAGTGAACTAGGAGAAATGTCCAGCAGTTAAATCTTTGAAATGGAAACTTCTTCTCTGTGATAAAACCATATCCGATTATTATTTAAGATATTTTATTTGTATATCTCTTTAAAACATGTATGGAGGGGAGCATTAAAGTATCGTTAAGAGAGTAATAGTAGTTAGTAGTTATCTGTCATAATTAATGTCTCTGTCGGTTTATGTGCATGTGCAGTGTTGGAAGAAGTGTTCAAACTCTTTGCTTAAGTAAACATAGCACTGCAACAATCTAAAAATACTCTACTCTAAGTCATTTCTGTTTAAAGTCTGACAAAGATGTTTTTACTATTTTCAGACTGATAGTGGACCTGTACTGCAAAATGGCAGCCACACTGCCATTGTTTGGGGTTTGATTCCCAAACTCTGGCAGTTTAAGGCCCTTAAAAACAGCTGCTAATCAATGACCATCTCTCAACAATGCACAGTTTTATTTTGGAAATATAACAGAGGCTTTGCAAAATTATTGCACTTAAATAAATACATTAATATATAATCAAATACACAGGCTTTCTGGTTGGGTAAAGATTATAACTGTTACAATAACTCTTACCACTTAAAAGTTCTTTTCTATGTCTAAATCTTCTACACTTATTTACTAGTCCCGGCTGCAATTCAAGCACGTACTGTAGAAACGGGGCACAAATCCAAATGATATCCAGCTAAAATTAGCCTCCTGGAATTTTCTGAGGCTGGAAAGAACTTTATAGCACTCTCTTTAGGGACAAATGCTCTTGATAAAGTGTAAATTATACAGTAAGCAAAACCTGGAGCACAAACATAGTCCAATGTCTATGTCTGCTGTGGTAGGTTCACTTTGATTCAGCTGATACAAGTATCCACTATCAGTATCATAAATATGACAATAATTCATACTCCAGCACGTCCTGTTGGTCATTACATTAACTGGGATCTCTGTGCAGTTAGTAGCAAAGTTCAGCAATGGTCAATGATAAAACTCATTTAGGCAGAAGCAAAGTTCACCTGACTCTACGTGTTTCAAAAGGGGAGGGCCAACAAGACTATACTTTCCACTGTGTGCTTCTGTGGATGAGTAAGCTTTTCCAAAATATGGCTTCACGTACAGGACAATGGCACAAAAAACAAAACAAAGAGGGAAAAAAACAGACAAAACACGACAATCAGTGACTTCCAACAAGCTAGTCATTGCCCTGCCTACTTCATTTGAGTGATCATTTCTCTCAAGTGTGCTATATTGCTAGCAGACTGTTGTCCAGGCTCATGAAGGGTGATAAGACTGAGATATGAAATGGCCAGTTAAGGACATCTAGGAAAGCTGTAACAGATATTATCACATGGCCTGTACAGAATCTGATCCAAGAGACCATAAACAATAAAGGAACTTCCTTTCCAAGAAATAATAGGAACTTGCCTTCCAGCTCCCGTCGCAGTATTCCTGTATTTATATACTTAAGTGTAAAGTCTAAAGTAACTATTAAAAGATTTCAGAATTGTCCTCTGGTGAAATGTGTTGAATAATAAGTTGTTAAAGCATTTCTACAGGCAGTTTTGGAATAACAGCATTATATTAAGTAGAAGTCTTTTTATACCTTCCATGACTGTAACAATTTGAACACAAAATGTATCATGTATCACTTCACTTCACATGTCACAAAGTTGTATTTGAAGGCTGAACTCCAGTGGCAACATCACAACCTTATTTTGGTTAACAGAAACCATCTTGCTTTGCAATTAATAGATGGCTGAAGGACTACATCAATCTGTTTAATTTGGAGAGGCCGTCTTAAAGACTTATAGGAGCCTGCCAGACACTGGTACAGGTTCAGAAACGTTTTGGAGATGTACCCTAACATGTTTTTCTGTTATGCCATCAGTTATATGTACAAAATACTTAATGGCTAATTCATCTCCTACAGATTGACACATCGTTTAATCATCTGGTCATTTCAGCTGTAATATTTATTTAAAATGTTGTATTGCCATGTGGCCCTGCGATGGACTGGTGACCTGTCCAGGGTGTACCCCGCCTTTCGCCCGATGCCAGCTGGGATAGGCTCCAGCCCCCCACGACCCTGTACGCAGGATAAGCGGTTGACGATGGATGGATGGATGGTTGTATTGCCATACCATGTCTAACTAAAGAAAGCTAAAACAAAATCTACAGTTTTCAAAAAGTCCAATCAGGCTTCCAATCAGGCCACTTTACTTTGAGACATTTGATTTATAAAGCTTCATTTGGGCAGGTTTACTGTACCAGTTTGAATCAGAGCAGGTGATATTTGTGCTTTTAAACTGAAAATTAGTTTTCACATTCAGTATATACCTATACTTTTAGAGGTATTTGTGGTTTATTTCCAAAGAAAAGAAAAAGGTTTGCCATTTCTGAACCTAAACCCTCCATTATTTGAAAACAAAACCTTAAAATTTAACAATATGAGACATTTATTATCAATTATGTTATGATTTGTATATGGACATGTTATAAAACCTATCCAGAATTTGATAAATGAACTATCTATAAAATGATCAATTGTCCACTTGTGTCGTATACTGTAAGATACCAAAAATATGATTTCATATGATCAGACATTACAAAATATATTAACTACAACAGTAACTATAAATATGACTAAAACTGATGGATTCCAACTCTAGCACAAGCCTAACATGGCAGACCGTTTAGGATAAACAATACTTCCTTATGGCTATCATTCAACTAAATACCTGCAGCAAATACAAACAGATAAAGTGACCCAGATTAGCTAGCATACATTGCCTTGAAATGTAACACTATTTGAAAGGTGTCCACTTTCAGAGGAACACAAACCACCTCAGTCCTCTGGCATGCAACAAGAGTCCTACTGTGAGACCTGGAAGGTATAAAGTCCCGAAGGCCTCTTAAGAAACATCAGAAGTGGCCTGCGGCTCGTGCAGAGCCTCCGGGGTGTATCAGGACAGACAGCTCTGAAAATAATTGTGATTCTGTTGTGGTAAAGAAAGCCGCCCAAACCATAATGACACAGTAACACACACTCTGTATATCTTTCAACAGTAGCTCATGGAAGAGTGCATGACACTTCCCTGTGTGACTTCATTAGGATGAGCCATTTCTTCCTGTGTGTAATTAGTGCAAGCTGTTTACTCAGGAAATTGAACTGGTAGCCATTTATTATATAGAGTAACAAAGCATAACACTGTTTAAAGGAAAGCAAATATATGCAATATGGTATTAAAGTGCAACTGTCAAAACTGAAAGTGGATGAGTTCTGTTATTATTTATTTATTAAACGTGTCTACATTTAAACATTGTTTTCATCATCGAGGTAGCTGTGATGACACTTAAGCTCCTGTTCCTAACCAAGAGTTTCTCTATTGAAAGTTAAGCAATGACCTTTTTGAACTTGTACTGTGGCAGCCTACATGTAAAATATAGAGACGGTTACTGCATGTGTGATAAAAATAACACGCCCTGTTATTTATATAGACACAATTAAACCGATAAGGGCCAAGACACTTATTTTGAATGAATCAAATCAGTTAAGACTGTATCTAATTATAAATCAGTCTCTCTCTATAAAATGCCAAAAATAATGTCCAACTGACATTACAAGTTGCCAAAAACCTAACTGATGCCTTAAAATTGATTATTTATGGCAATATGACCAGAAAGCAGCTGACAAAAACCTCCATATGAAAATACTAAAGCCAGCTATTCTTTGCAAATATCAAGCTGTAATCAGGACACCCACACTAGTCTACTAGACTATAATCTATGTTACACTATGTTGTACAATACTCTACTGTACTACAGGCCACTATACTACACTCCAATCTACTATACTTTACATGTATTTGTTGAAAAACCTTACTACTATGTGTGCAACAGTTAGTTAGTTTCATCTGATGTCCCTGAACAGATCAGACTTGTCGCACCACACCACTGGCCACTATACTACAATATACAGTACTCTATCACTATCGCTACTAAAACATAAGTTAAGATAAATTAAGCAATACTATACTATACATTTATTTATTTAAAAAACTTAATATAAATGTTTAACAGTTAGTCAAATGCTTACTTCATCTGTAGTCCCGTACAGAGGTCACACCACTGGCCACTCATACCGTGTGCTTTTACTAGTTTTCAGAGCAAACATGACCCAATAGTCAAAAGAAGAAAAAGTGGTCACTATACGTTTTTGTGTACTCTATATTACACTACACAGCATCCTACTATACTATACTACGGGACACTATAATCAAATTACTCATACTGAACCACTAAGAAACCTAACTTTAAATGTGCCACAGTTCTTCAAAAGCCTAATATCCCTCTGTTGTACCTAGACATATGTCACACTACGCCACAGGCCACTGTACTGTACTATTCTATACTATACTACGTTATATTCAGGCCCTGTAGCCAAAGCTAAATGGTCTCTATGAGTACATCAAAGGTAAAAACTACTAAACTATGCTCTATATTACACTATACAACATTCTGCTATACTATACTACAGGCCAGAATACTACAGTACACTACCACTATGCATTATTGATTGAAAACCCTTATTGTAAATGTTCAACA
Source organism: Micropterus dolomieu (assembly GCF_021292245.1). Classification (NCBI taxonomy): domain Eukaryota; kingdom Metazoa; phylum Chordata; class Actinopteri; order Centrarchiformes; family Centrarchidae; genus Micropterus; species Micropterus dolomieu. Next base: position 7,757,968 of record NC_060155.1, on the reverse strand, counting down.
GTTAGTCAAAGTGCTAGTTGTCCCTGGACAGATGTCACAACACACAAAATGCCACTATAATTCACTTAATATCTACAATGCTGTACTATTCTACACTATAGGCTACCATATTAGGCTATACTATGTTGGTTTCCAGATCAACCCTTGCCCAGGAGTCGGAGTCTAAATATTTTTGTGCACTAAAGCATACTAAACTGTACAAGTTACTAGTCTATCCTACAGGCCACTACACTAACCTATTTTCTACTACAATATTGATTTGTTTGAAAAACTTGATCTAAAGTTCCTGCACAGACACACTCTTACTTTGTACTACACTATGTTAGTTTTTAGAGAAAACTTGGCCTTAAAGACAAAAGCTATAAGTGGTTTCTTTACCTATTTGTATACTAAAGCCAGCTTAGTTATACTCTCAATAACACTATACAACACTGTACTATGCTACAGGCCACTACTACTATATACTCTACTATACTACATTGTACGTGTTGAAAAGAATTACTGTAAATGTGCCACACTTAATCAAAAGGTACCTGTAGGTCTATAGTCTACACTATACTTTACTTTCCTATAGGCCTACTATGAGAGTAAACATGGCCCAATAGCCACAAGCTAAGTTGTGTCTGTAAGCCTGGTCTTTATGATAGGGTACATTATGCTTAATTGACTTTTCAAAATTCCTCATAACCCCAAATGTAGCCTAAGAGTAACAGGACATCCGGCCCTGCTAAACGTCCATCTTCATCATTTGTCATTGACAGCCTTAGGGGGTAGTCTTCACTGCCAAGCCAACAGATGTGGCAATAGGCCTCGCCAGAGTAGTGACATAATTTGTGAAAAGGCCAGTACCTTTTGGATTTCTATTAATAAAACGGCTCCCTAGTCCAACAACAACATAGAGGGACACAACCTACCGAGCAGCAGCAGCCGATGCGTCTGTTTATACTCCCGTTTGAGCTCCTTCAGCGCCCTGTCAATATTCTTACTGACTTTCTTCGCCTCCTTCTCGGCCTCCTTCTCCTCCACCAGCAATTTGTCCCAGTTTTTCTGCTTTTGGGTGTTAGTCTTTTGCAACAGCTGTAAGCGTCGGCCGCGGTCTTTCCCTGTCCCCTTACCGCTGCCTCCCCCTCCTCCGCCACCACCACCACCTCCGTTTTGTATGAGCACACCGTCGGTACCGGTGTCTCCACAGCGGTGCTCCCCGGCCGAGAGCCTGGCTGGGTCCCCGGTGCGCACCGGGCCGCCGCCGCGTAGCGACGAAGTCTCCCCGCATCCCCCGGTGTCCTCCTGGCGAGCTCCCCCGGCGCGGGTCGGCACGGCGGCGTCCGGAGGCTGGTCCGAGTCCGAGGTAGCGTTGGAGATAGAGCCGCTCAGGTCCCCGAAGAGCCGGGGACGCAAACTGTAGCACAGCCCCATGTTGAAACCAATATTTGTCTGTGAATGTGATTTTTCATAAATTAAAATATCAAAAAAAAAATCGCCGTTACGCCACAAGCCCTAGCGAGCCATCGTCACATTGGAGCTCCAGCGGTGCGATTTAAGTCCGAATATGAGCCCAAAATGTGAATGAATTATGCTCCGACATTTGCTATATGTCATTTTGCATTTTCCCCAGTCAGCCTTCGCTTCGTAGTTAGTGGATCACCTGATCCTTTAGTGGACACTGCGGGTCCATCTTACCGTAAGTAACCAAAAGCACAACCTTGGGAAAAAAACGCTGCTATCCGCTGCGCAGACAGTCAACAATCTGACTGCACAGTTGTTAGGTGCAATGCACGGCACGTCGTGTTACTACAGTATGGCCATTTCGAGAATGCTGGTCATGATTTTCATTCCTCACATTTCATGCCTGCATGTCTAAAGACACACACTGCACTGTAGACAGTGAATCTGCTCTTTATTATCAGACAAGCGGCACACTGCTTTTACTTTCGCCTATATATTATTATTATTTGGCCCCATTAATGTTTTTAATAAAATTACAAGCCTAAAATAATTTAAACCTCTAACACAGTTTTTCAGTTGACTCACGCCCAGATTATTATAATCCTTTAAGGAATTAGTGTGTGCCCTAACACAGAGATCTTACACATAGACTGGTAGTAAAATGCTTTACATCAGCCTAATATCATTTGTTTATGTCAGCCTTTTGATTAATTATTTTGTTATTAATGCGATGTTTTCTAAATTCCCATAACCCAAGTGTTATTTATCAGTTCTATAAATATACAGGACCTATTTTGAGCCTCAAAGCAGTCCAAGTGTCCCTGTGAATATTTATATATTTATGGAACGCACCACATGGGAACGAAATATCTGGTCTACAAATTCGGGTCCTTGGACATTTCAAGGGTCCTTGGGTTGGCCTCACGTGCTTCCTATGAAACTAAGAAATTCTGTTTAAGTCAAATGCAGTAAAACTTACCACAATACATACATATATATTTTGATACTTCCTTCAATGTGGCTGTTTGTACAAAAACACACTGTTTTTGTTTTTTAGATAGAGGCCACTGGAATTAAGTACTGATCGGGGTCCATTGCCACATATGTACTCCTTATGGGTTAAAAAAACAAACTCGGTTTGTCTGGATTATTAGAGATCAAGTCAGATGCACGGTTAAATATGAACCACTAGATGGAGCACATGTAAAACGAATTTACAGAGATCAGAAAGAATCACAATCAGAATCAGGTTTATTGCCAAAAATAGGCCTTCACATACCTTGGTATACTGGTGCAGAACAATAAACACAGTATGGAGAAAATTTAAAGAAATGTAAAGCAAGTACTGCAAGTCAGTAAGTATAGTATAACTATTAAACTGACAATAAAGTCAGTCAAGGGTAGAGCCAAATGACCTGTACATATATATATATATATATATATATATATATATATATATATATATATATATATATATATATATATGACCTACAATATATAAGGTAGGTTTATACAATATTATTTGGATCAAATAGTATGACCCATATGGAGTTTTAAAGCGCAATAACCCAAATACAAGGCTTGATTCCCAACTGGACCTCAAACACCCTGTGGCCCCTAAAACCCCAGGTTCATGCTAATTTACTTTTGGTAATGCAATTAAATAAAATTTTCACCACTAAATTAAAACAGCAACTGACCATTATTCCCTAATTTTGTGCCTGTATATTAAAAAGACGCTCTGTGTCAAAACCTTACTTTAACACCTTTATAACTTTAATTTAGTTTATATTGTGCTCACTTGTGGATGTTTTTTGTGGGAGGGGTCAATTGAGAGAGAGCCCCCTAACTTGTCCTAAATGTCATCATATGGAGGTCTGTAGAATGTTTTATATGCAGACTATGTAACATCCCTGCCTCTTTATCTTTTTATCTCTCTATATACCTATGCATTGTTGTAAAACTTGTAAAACTTTATTATTGACCTTGGAAGCACCACAGGGTCAATTTAGAAGCTATTCTGAAGCTTTAGAAGTTTTTGTCCATAAAGGGTGAGGCTGAAAGTCCCTTCTCCTAGGCTATTTTATCTCACATCTGTATGCTAGATACAGATGTGAGATACTATCAAGAGCTCAAGAACTGCTGGGAAATGGACTTTGTGATTAGATTGTTTTGTCAATTACTGTTTCCATGGTCAAGAATAAACTTTCAAGTTCAACTTTCAAGCCACCATGGACAAGAAAGTGCTAAAAGTGCTCAGGACAAAAAGCTCTGCTCAGCAACTGCTGATGAAGATTGTATTATACAATCAAAAGCTCCTGAACAGTAAAATGATTTCACATCATTACAGTAATGACACATTTACACTGTAATTTCATTACAATCACATGTTTTTAGCCTATTTATATTCCATTATATTTAATGATTTAATACATATACTGCCACAGTGCATGTGTTGAATGTACTATTAGTACATCAGTATGATTTCATTTTATTTTGTAAGCCAGTGTGTTGCCTAGGATTCAGGACGCCGCCCTGCAAACGGACAGGGCTGGCAGCGTCTCTCTCTCTGCAGCGGGCATCGTTATCTTCATCACCACAGAAATGTCTCCGATGGTAGGTATACTTTACTTAAGTGTAAAGATTTGAGACATAGTAAATATTCAGTAAAAACTGTCTTTTAGATCGCATGGTTGATTATTAGGTCTGGACAGGCAGGTAAGGTTAGCTTATTTAGCTCACTAGCTTAACTTACTGTATGTACTCGCTCAGGAGCAGCTTGCTAGCTAGCTTACAGTTCAGACACCGTGATGAAATGGTTATCAATTAGTAAAAGTCTCCGTTTAGCATCAACATGGTAAGTTTTGTGATGTGAATATTAGTCAAAATTAAAAACACATTTTTGTTGAAAACACAGAGAAAAGCATCAAATTTCAAGTCTTGTAGTATAATTAGGTTATTATAATGCTAGTTAAGCAGTTGATATCAAGTAACGTTAATATAAAACCCACAACCCTAATTCTAAAGCTACAACTTTCTAACAATTATATCCTTACACAGTGTAACTCATGACTATTAATAGTTAGTATATTGTTTACTAGTGTTTTATAGATCAGCCATTAATAAGCCATTAATATAAAAAAACGTTTGGGTTGCGAAAAAATCAGTCTGGGCCGTTTATCTTTATTTACATTTATTCATTTAGCTGACCCAAAGCGACTTACAATTGCTATATATGTTAGAGGTGGCACGCCTCTGGAGCAACTAGAGGTTAAGTGCCTAAGGGACACGTTGGTGGATGTGAACCCGGGTCTCTCACACCAAAGGCATGCATCTTATCCACTGCACCATCACCACCCCTGTCTTTATTTATTTGCTTTTTTTATTTGCACAGGAAACAAAACAATTAAAGGTAATAGTTTTATGGATAAACAAAGACTGCTGGTCAGATGGGAAAAAAACACCAACACCAAATGGCCTCCAACAAATTAATAAATAAAACAGTGACAACAACACAATAATAAAACACCTTAGAATAACAGAAAGATAGAAAGAGATACGCATACTAGAGACACATATGTGAATTGCTGCTACTGGGCATGGCATAAGAGACACAAGTTGATAGAAGGCCACGATGTCTAAAGCATTTGTAAGTTATTGATTAACTACTAATAAAGCCATTAGTTACAACTTATAACCCCTTTAGAAAAGACACCTTATTAGAAAGAGGTACATCTACTATTGACCTAGTTTGACTTCTCTAACCTAGTATTATGTCAGTTATAAATACACTGGCGCTAGTTTGTTAAACTCTGGCCAAGGTGCACTTGTCAGGTCCTGTCCTGCTGGAAAATGTGGGTTAATTGGATATTAAAGAAAAGCAGGAGAAGTTTTCAACCCATTAAGGCGAGGTGAGCATCATTGTCAACAGCCAGATTATAGTTCTTTGGTCAAAAAGCAACTTTTTGAAATAGTATTCACGCACCTCTCAAAACCACTGGCTCACATATGTGTAATACATTTTGCACAAAGGCAGGTAAAGCCCACTTTTTCTGGTTCAAATTCATGAATGGTATCTTGGTTTTTAAACACCACAAATTCATCCCACCTTGCACAACACAAATGTGTCACCATGGTACTATTTAAAAACTCAGTGGACTTGATAGGTTAAAACCATGTGAGCCCATTTCCTGGCACTTATTCTTATTCACATGTGGACTTTAATCCACTTCCCCTAGAAGGGGATTGCCCTTCCTCTCTCCGTGTCAAGGCTTAACTTAGGATAGGTGAGACACAGTTCAACAGGCAGGCTCAAGACAGTGTCACTTTTTCACTGTCCGTCGCCAGGTAAACTTCCACCCTTCGTCACCAATCTGCAGAGAGAAAGGTAAAGGATGAATGTTTATGTTTTATTTCTGTTTTTCTTGAGTAAAAGTCTTTGAGTAGTCTCAGAGTAGCAGCAGGATAGAGCAGCGTAGGGGCGTTGATCTGTGGAGGGATGTTACTGTGTTTACAATGACCAACTGTTGGACTGTGTGGGACTGTCAAGGCTCCCCGGTGAAGGACAGGCAGGGGTCTCTGTGGACGATGAACCGCTACACCACGCTGAAGCAGCTGGGAGACGGCACGTACGGCAGCGTGCTTCTGGGCAAGAGCAATGAGACTGGAGAGCTGGTGGCCATTAAGAGGTGAGTGTAGCTCCAACAAACATGCCAGGGACATGCTACGTTGTTTTGTCTGGAAGCATTAAGCTGATTAAACCCTGAGTGGCCTCTGCAAGGTGCCTCGAGGCTCTATGCTCAAACATGTTGTGTCCTCACATGAAAAAAAGGAAAATGTTTTGAGTCAAAAGTTTTGCCTTGCTGCGAATCATGTGTAGGCATTTTAGGGTAGGCTCAACAGATGCAGGTTTCTTGACAAACTATAGACACTCTAATACTTTAATATTATTATATATTTGCCTAGACCGCGTTTTAAGGATCAGCTGTTTAAGAATCTGTCTCTGGCAAGAAATTAATAATAAATGTTTCACGAGGCTCCACCAGGCACTGTTTGTAAATGTAAGGTTATAGTGCAAGCTGATACCACTGGTGACAGTGAAAGGAGTTAAAGTACACCGCAAAGTGTTGCCCCCGGAGCATGGGAAACGCATAGTGAAAGTCTCCAGCAGTAAGAAAGAAAGGTTACACATGTAAAAACATTTCAATAAAGTACATTTAGATATAGCGGTGTTGCCCAGGATGCTGTTTTTACTACTATTATGGGTACCACAGTGATGCAACATTTGTTTGGCGCTCATAATCACAAGTAGCATTTATGCAGTGGTTTCACACATGTTACAAATAATACATAACTATGAAAACAGTAGTAAAGCATATAAGTTTACCAGATCTGGGTTTCCACAAACATTTTCATAAGCCATCAAGAATGCAAGATGTGCATTAAAGCTGCACTAGGCAAGGTTTTATGTAAAAATCCCTGTTGTGATTAACTCAGCAGTTTATGAGTGAACAAAGCTTTGTCCTAAAGCAAGTCAGGGCTCAATCTATTTAGAGGTGGACTCACAGAGGTTGAATACCTACTGCTTACTAAAGAATACGAAACATACAATACAAAATTTTAAAAATGAATAATAATAAAAAGTTTGGCATTACATGTGGCTGCTAATATGAAACTTAATATAACATACATACATATAATACACAGTATAGATGTTATATATTAGCCTAATAATCAGACTGAAAGGCCATTTTATATCTCTCAAACACGTGATGCAATTTAGTGGGCTGTGACGAGGCATTCGAGATTACTGTCTTAAAATGTCATCAATAATAATACACCTAGGTTGTTTTTTGCCACCCCAACAGGATGAAGAGGAAGTTTTATTCTTGGGATGAGTGCTTGAATCTGAGAGAGGTGAAGGTGAGAAGTAAGACAGGAAATCTTCATATTTGGCAATGTGATCATTTTAAACCACCAGTCTTTCTGCTTGTAAAATCCTACCCTTGCTTTTCCAATATTCCTCCCTCCACTGTCTCAGTAATAAAGAAATTTTGTGGCATAATTGACATTTGAGTGGAAAAGGCTCAGTTCAGACGCTGTGTTCAGACATTTGAGGTACTTTACTTACATGATGAGCTGATTCTTAATGACTCTGTTGTATGTGTCTCCCAAATACTTTGTGTTATCAGTCACTGAAGAAGCTGAACCATGCCAATGTGGTGAAACTGAGGGAAGTCATCAGAGAAAATGACTACCTCTACTTTGTCTTTGAGTATATGAAAGAAAACCTCTATCAGCTCATGAAAGAAAGGTAGGCAGCATAACATAACCATTCATTTATTTAGCAGTTGTGAACACATAGTTATTTCTGTGATGTAAGTCTGAAGTGTGTTTTTTTTAAATCACCATTGGGAATGTGAGAATTATTTGGGTCAGATTAAGTCATCATGTGCTGGTCTTCATTTTTGCAGAAACAAGTTGTTCCCTGAGTCAGTCATCAGAAACATGACATTTCAGATATTACAGGGACTGTCCTTTATTCATAAACATGGTAGGTGACTTCAGCAAGGCCTTTCAGTTCAGACTGAAGTAAAACTGTCCCTGCTGTCTTTCCCGTCTTCTAAAATGCTGTGTTATCAAGCTGTCAGCGCACTTTCGGTATGATTGAGTAAACAGAAAACAACATATCTCAATCTGAAAAGTGTATGAATGCTGGACGGTTGATAAGACATCAGGCGGCACAGGATTTTCTCCAGCAAAAAATGACTCACTTCTCCTGTGTCGTCAGTGAGAAGAGGAGGTGTGAGTGGTACTGAAGCTCAACAGAACAAGTTTTTCTTCTCTGAAAAATAAAAATCAGCACCGTTTTTAGTGCGTGTGGGTGCTGGTGTCATTCTCACTTCATTAAGGCATGATTCTTAGCATTTTTTCTTTATCCCCTCTTTCTTTCTTTTGTCTTTTACCACTTTGCTGCTGCCAGGGAAGATAAGATGTTTTCTGAAAATGAGATAAGGAACATTCTGTTCCAAGTATTGTCTGGCTTAGCATTTGTGCATAAGCACGGTAAGAGACTCCTCCTGTCTTTCTCTTTTCCTTTCCACTTCCGTAAAGGCTTGGCTTAGTTGTGCCTTGTCAAGTTAAAACATGTTTTTTTTTTGTCAAAGATGTTTTAACTCTGTGTTTCAGATCTTTGAAAAAGTCTGACAAAACATCAAACTGTGATAGACATGTCATTATTAGTAGTAAAAGTGATAGTTGTTGTGATAGTAGTGGAAACTGAGATGCAATAACCATGCAAATGGACAAATCTCTGCATGAGCACGGGTTTATTTGTACGTCTCGTGTTTTTCAGGGTATTTCCATCGTGATATGAAACCAGAGAACTTGCTCTGCATGGGCCCAGAGCTGGTAAAGATTGCTGATTTTGGACTAGCCAGAGAAATCCGCTCGCAGCCACCGTACACTGATTATGTGTCCACAAGATGGTGAGACTGATTTGTTTACAAAATTATATCAGAGCAAGTTATTCCTGGAGATGAAACACTTTGTGATGGACGTTATTGATTTGTAGTCTGACCTGAATCAAACTTTTGACTCTCAGTGACTCTCACCTGCTGTAATATCACTTCGCACATAACACACCTACTGCTGTGATTACGCACAGTAAAAAGTCCCAATACGCGAGCAGAGCAAGAACGGGAGGGCAAAATAACTCACTGAGCAAGTGCGCAAGAGAGCCCAAGCTTACAACAGCTTGCAGTAGTAGGCTAGAACAGTTAAAATTTTTTCCTATATGTTGTCATGTATGAAAAGACCCACATTGAACACTGTAAGCGGACTACTTGATTAACAGCATTTGTATAGGAGTGATTCTGTCACAAGCTTTTCAAAAGACTCTTAGATTAAGCTGATACTGACTACAGAAGTTAATCCGTTCAGAAGATGGAGAGGAAGACAAATTGATAGACAGAGGATAACCAATGAAAATTCTGCAAATCATCCATAGCAACCAGGACATTGTTTCTAGAAAGAGATGCCACTGTTGAATTCTTTAAATCTAATTTAATGCCATACATATCCTCCTGTGCTGTTACGACAGGTACCGAGCCCCAGAGGTTCTGCTCAAGTCTAACTCCTACAGCTCACCCATCGACATCTGGGCCGTGGGATGCATCATGGCGGAGCTCTACACACTCAGACCCCTGTTCCCTGGCAACAGTGAGGTGGACGAGATCTTCAAGATCTGTCAGGTGTTGGGAACGCTGAAGAAGGTGAAACATCGCAACAGGGGTCCCAAATTATGGTGACACCCTCTGTTTTTGCACTTTTGTTGTAAGACACCAGTAACAAATGTCTCTGTTTTATGACGTACTGTTCAAAAGGTAGAAAGTTATTTGTGATTATGCATTTAACATTGTCCTGAATGCACACACACTCACTGAAGACTAATTTATTGTTTTCTCTTGTCTCTCGCCACATCAGTCAGACTGGCCTGAGGGCTACAACCTGGCCACCTCGATGAACTTCCGCTTCCCAAAGTGTGTCCCCACCAGCCTCAGATCCCTGATCCCCAACGCCAGCCATGAGGCCATTGCACTGATGAAAGACATGCTGCAGTGGGACCCTGAGAAAAGACCAAGCGCTGCTCAGGTACATTTAAAACCCATTAAGTTTTAACATAGATTGGTTGGAATAAGCACAAAACGTACAAAGATGAGGGTGAAGACAACTGCCTGATGTTGAGGTGACGGTGTTAGAAAAGTAACACAAGTCCTTTGGTGAGTGCTTTTATCCTGAGTACCTTTGAGTGCATCTATTTTTAGAGTGGGGATCAATCACCGTACCTTGGCAGTTACTGTAATACCGAACTTGACACCTGGATGTACTGCTGAGGCGATGCACGTCCACTGACTTCATTCAAAAACGTTTTAACTGGTGCTGAAGCTTGAAAATGACAAAAAGGAGAATGCTGCACACTGTTTCCAGCACTCCACATATTTATGAATCTATTTTGCCTTTCAGCCTTAAGCGCTGTGAAAATATGTGGTAGTTTGTCTCATTAGTCCTTTACAAGTTATACATCTTTCATAATATTCCATGTGCTATAAACAAGAACCCATGATCTGATTTCTATGTTCTGTACTTTTATTTTGACATGGCTCCATTTTATGTATCATATATTTTTCAGTAACATGTTGCAAACTTCTTCTTCTTCTTCTTCATGGAAAGTCTCAATCTTGAAGGCTGTGAAGATATTTTCCCTTTGGTTTGAACTGTTTGTGTTCCAGGCTCTACGGTATCCATACTTCCATGTCGGCCAGGCGCTCGGTGCTCCTCTTCAGTGCTCAGAGCGGCACAAGACTCAGGCAAACATGCCCGAGGCGCCTCTGTCCCTCTGTAAGATGGACCTAGAGTCCGGCGAGCCAAGTAAGACTCAGGCACAGCTGCAGACCTCCAACCAATGTCTCCACCAGCCCCTTCAGCAGATTATTCTACCTCAGGACAACATGGAGCCAAGCACAAAACAAGCAACATATTCCACCGCGCTGACAGAGGGGCAGCAGGAACCGCTCAGTCTGGTGAAAAGACAACCGATGAGCTGGCAGGCTGTAGGTATCACTCAGGTACAGCTTCTTAATGTCAGAATGGGAAAACCTTCTTGTGGCTTACAGAGCTTTAATTTATTTTAAAGGCAACAAGAGGAGCTCCCGCAGGAGCAGAGAACAGCTTAACTGGAGTGAGGACAGGACGCCGGCGATGGGGCCAGACGTCTTTCAAGTCTGTCGACAGCTGGGACGATGGCGAGGACGCAGATGCTGGCGTTTCCATCTCCAAAAAACCCACTATCAGCTCTCTGAAGGACAGGCCACTGGATGGGCGCGGCTGTCGGTTTCCAGAGTCAAGGAACAATACAGTAGCAAAGCTGCCGAGCAACAGCGGGCTGAACAGAGCTGACTCCACCACCTTGTCCGCCAAGCAGCACTACCTCCGCCAGTCCAGATATCTGCCAGGTGAGAAAGAATGATCTACTGTGTCACAAAAATAACATGAACATGTTTCTTTTTGTAACACCTTTGAGGTCCTCTGCCTCCCCAGGTAGTGTTAGATTTACATTTCTTTATGTTACTTTATTAATGTGGCTTAAGTTTTACTTCAAACACTACAAACCAACCACAAACAACTCCAAGCACAACATCTCTAATATTGTACACATTGTGCTTTCCATATACTGGCATGGTTCCAAATCACAAATTGGTGTGTGGGCTCAGGTACAGTGAGTTCTTTCTGAGCTGTTTGTCCTTTTCAGGCGTAAATCCAAAAAACAACTCCTCAGTAGGGAGCCAAGTGGTCGGCAGAAACCTGTGGGGCAGCTCGTGTTTAAGCAGAGGACAGGGGCTGGAGTTCCCTCTACATAAAGGTACGAAAGGAAGAGTTCACAGTGTGAAAGAGTCAGTGAGTAGCCACACCATGAAAGTGCAGTACAACAATAGATGATATGCCAGATGCAGTGCCAGTGACAATGCCAAGTATATATTTATTTTGCCCAAAACACGAATACTTTTTTCTGCCTGCCCTCTCCTGTACTGTATGTTCATATAAAAGTTGCTTACAGAAACTTACAGGACTCATCTGTGAAGTGTCACAGTAGACCCTTGTTGATTTATCTGAAAATTTTAGCAATTTTGCCTTTATTTTGGTGCTTCAAGGAAGTTCATTTGAGACCATGCTTTAAGTCTTCCGATCGTTCTGACCTGATGCAGCAAACCAATCCCATTTGATATTACAAGTAGTGTAAAAACACTTCGAATTATTTGTGTCATTTGGCTCAAATGACTCAAACCGCTAAACCAGTACAGTAAATGCTAGAAAAGCTGCGCGGGTTAAAATAGAAACGCTCCGTCACGAGGTAGTAAGTCTCAATAATAAATCGGCTGTAGGTCGGCAGTCCGGAGAGGACAGCGGCTGGGTCCGGATCCGGACCGCGGTTCGCCTATTAGTGACCTCTGGGCTATGTCTAATGTTTACCTTGACGTTGTTGTGGATTGATCAACCTCAGCAACAGACAGGCAAACAAGTGCTCCGCGAGGTAACCATGGCAGCGGCTTCTGTGTAACTGACGTGATCCCATGAAACTGTTGTGGTCGTCTCACGCACACGCCCGCCCGCTGCCAGAGTTGAAATGTGAAAACTTTCTCCTATAGTTTATCAATAGTAAGAGACTGAGCTGACTGTTTGATGTGAGTTTCCTGAATAATATAACTGTTTCTTTAACAGTTAGGCCACCAGGTATTAAACAGGCTGTGACCTTTGCTGCTGTCACTTATTCATTAAAATTAATCTATTAACTTCTACTGAACTAATTTGAAAATTAGTAGTTATATTATTTAGTTATAGAATCAATTATTTCATGTTGCATGTTGCACATTTAACTGTTGAAGCTTGGTAAAAAATGAATACAAAGTAATTATTATAGAGAGGTGGCGATGGTGCAGTGGATTAGACATCTGTCTGTGATTCCCACTGCATCACATCCACCAAATAAGTTATTGTCATGGGTCCTGCTTTACCATCCATGTCATAATAGAGCCGCCGCCAGTTTTATCGGGGTGTGGGGGGGTCTCAGTATATTTTCCTGCTTTTTTGTCCTTTGCCAATCACATGACTGTTTGAGACATTCAAGTTCTACAAAATGAGAAACGGCTTCCAACAACTCCATTATGATTTAAAGTTTTTATCACTCAATCCCAGCGCAGGGCAAGTGAATATAGAACTACAGCAGCTAATTACAGCATCGTGCTAATAAAAACATCAGGTAACATGCTACCAGTTTTTATTTCTTGTGCTTTTGTTTGTTCTTTTCATTATTGTTGTCCCAACAGTGTGAAAAGAGGAAACCTGTATTATTCATGAGTCACATGACACACAAAAAGCATGTATTGCTTTTCTGTTTATGGCAGAATGAAGCAGCCACAGCAACATTATACCTAAACAAAGACAGTGACTGGAAACGCTTCAGGCTTCCTATTTTCTTTTCATTGTTTCTGCAGCTGTTTCCTTCCTCCACTCACCCCACTCCTCTTGTCTTCCTATGTTGTGTGTTGTGCCTAACAGATAAGCAGCCTTTAAAAGAAAAGACACTGGAGGATCTTGATCTTTTCAAAGGTATCAAAATTTAGGAGCAGTTCACAGTAATTGCAGGTGTCTCTACTTTGCTTTCATTTGGACATTACTGACATTGTTGAAATACTGAACAAGAGACAAAACACCACAAGGGAACTAAAGTCTATAAAGTACAATTCATCGTTCTGTGTGATATTCTAAATTCTCAAGGTGAAGGCATTGAAAAGTAACTAAGCACAGACATCAGAGGAGGGGTTTAAATGACTGATTACAGTTTTAAGGTCATTTGTAACCTGTGATGGATGTCATTGTCCCTTCCAGACACCTTCATGAGCAACTCCAACAACCCCACCAAGGCGTACATGTCTGCTTTGCCGAAGATTGAAACAGGAGCAGCTAGACAGAGGATTACACTGGCACCGATAGGAGGCGCCTCTGCTAGTGAGTCACGAGAGTTATTGTGATTTTCTCAGACAGAATAAAGGTTGAGTCTGCGCATCACGAGTACACTTCTTTTAACCTTCTCTTCCATCATACTTTCACGAAATGCCCCCTTAATTTGGAAGAGTCACTATCTTCCTTGAAGACTGAAGTGTCATGAGAGTTTTGTTAATGATCAAGGGACTTTTTCTTACCACATCTATCAGATCCTGACCTGCTGAATATGTTCAGTTTCTTGTCTTTCAACCTGAACTTTTCCCATTTTCTTTCTGTGAATCTTGCAGTTGATCTGTCATCTGCTGCTGATCTAAGAGTTGAGTCTAAAATCAAACCGTCCAAGAGCAAGACCTCCTCAAATAAACGTTTGCCCTCAAATGAAGGTAAAATCATAACTATGAAGTATTGCATCTTGATGTTGCTTCCTGAGTAAAGCCTAAACACACTTTCCTTCTCTCACGATTAACTACTCAGAATACGAAGGGAGGAAGAGCAAATCTCTGAATCCTCAGATCCCTGCATCCGGCGCTGCAGGAAAGACCGCCTTTTCAAGGAGCACAAACATCCAGCCAGTGCACGGACGAGTAGACTGGACTGCCAAATATGGAGGCCACCAGTAGCACCGCACCACCACTCTGTTCCACCTCATGGGAAAAATCCCCACTTCAGTTTTGCCAGGAAATAACAGACTTCAGAGGAGAAGTGTTTCCTGCTAGTCTGTTGTTACGTTTGCCATGCGATTAAATGTTCCATTGTTGTACAAGTGACCCCCTTCTACTGTCAGTATTTTTATATAATAGACTAGAAAATGAAATAAAGTCAGTATTTTTTATTAAAGTGGATGAATTTATTATTTTACAGCAGCAGATACAGTTCAGATGTACATTTACACAATAAAAACATCACCTAACAGGATAAAAATGGCTTTATATTATCAAAGATAGACAAAACCCTTTCCTCTTTAATCACATATTTTATATTACATTTTTATACAGAAGCAGTCTGTAATAGAAAATGAGACAGTATATGGGAGCACAAATTAGGTGTCAAACGTATGTATGGAACAGGAAAGATGTATGTGGATATTTTCAAGCTTCATGTGGCCTCTTTAGCATTGCCATGATGATGTTCACCAGCACCAGTCCACTGAAAAAAAATTACAAGATTTGTATCAGTTTGAAAAGGGACTGAAAAGTAATTGCATTTCGGTTTGTAGAATATTTTCAATAGTTATCCGAGGCAGGAGAAGTAATATCTGAAAAGAAGAAATAGAGTATTACCTTGCTAAAGCCATTAAACCCGCTGGCATGAACTTCCAGGAGTTGAGAAATCTCAGCCCCATCACCACAACCAGAGTTCCAGAGGTGCCTGCGTTTCCCCAGAGGAGGGAGACAGTTGTTGCCATGTTTGTTTGTGAAAGGACTGCCACAGTTAACATTTTTACATTACATTTAGCTGACACTTTTATCCAAAGCAATGGTGGATGTCTCACAGGCAATAATCTTATCAATGCACCATCACCACCTTGAGTTAAATAAACTATATTTGCTCACCTAGTGAAAGCCAGACATTCTTAGGATTTTGAGATACCAGAAAAGCACCGACTGCAGCCAGCAGGCCGAACAGCAGCCCTGAAGCCAGAGAGATGATGCTGCCTGTGGAGGAAACACAGTAAGGTTTCTATTTTGAAATGTTGAATTAAATTTGATGGGATTCTTTTTTTTTCTCATAAACTAATCACCCACATTTCCCAAAAGGCCTTTTAATACCTCAGGACAAGGTACATTCACTAGTTAGTTTATGAGGTAACTTATGCCTAGCTATAATAAAACATCCCTGCTTTAGTTGTTTGTTGGAGATGTGTTGATTAAATTGTATGATCATTTTGGATGCTGTAATTTGTGGTGCTGTCAAAATGTATTGTGTTACAGTGAGAGGTCTTTCTTATATGTCGTCCACCTCATTTATATCAGTGAGGTAAATGTTAGTAACAACTCAGCTATAATATATTCTATAATATTATATATCAGTCACAGGGTTAATTTCTGCATTGAGTACTTTTACTTTTAATACTTTAAGTACATTTTCCGAATTATAATTACATACTTAATTAACATTTTCTATGCAGGACTTTTTTCACAGTGGTATTAGTACTTTTACGATCGGAATTTCTGGTTGGCTACTGTGTTCATCTAAATACCCAATATGTCGGTGTGTCTCTCCTACCTGCTTTCACATAACCTAGGATTCCTCCTGTTACCAGCAGAGCAGCATAGCTGAACCCAATCCAGTCTACAGCCATGTCCACAAACCAGAAACAGACTGCTGCTGCTGCTGGAGTAAGACAGAGTTTAATTTGAGGAATCCTCGATCTACCAGCATTGTGCCACAACTTGTCAACAGTTAAATCGTTAAAAATGGCGACAAAGTACTGCCAATCGTTTTATCAAAATATTACACCAAACGTACTGAAAACTTAGCTAGTCATATGGTCATACCTGATTTTGAAACGAGTTTAAACCATAGACTGTTTATAAAAAGGTTTAAACTAGGAACAGTCCTGCACCTTCTGAACTTTACCCTGAATGTGTCACGTCCGGTGTCAAATCGCAGAGTTACAAAATAAAAGGATTCAACGTTTTTGAAATTACTTTTACTAAATAACGTAAGACGGCATAGAAGTACATATAAAAAAAGACGGCACGGGGGAGAGGGTAATATTTCGAGAAAACGAATTTATATTCTCAGAGATTAAGGAAAATAGTGTTGTCCGAGTTTTTATCATTCATTAATAAAACAATTAGTCAGTGCAGACATAAGAGCTGGAGTTTTCAGAAAGGCAGATATGAGGGACTGCAACAAATCCACTTGAAAGCTTTTATCGCATTATAAGCATTTATAAATGTCTTGCAGTTCTTCCCCAGTGTTTTATGCTTTTGTAAGTTTGGCAGTAAGTACCTCATAATAATACTCGAGCAAGTTCAATCTCAAAACGTTTTGCACCGGTTTACTACGGTGTCTGATTGAACGAGACGTTTCCTTCTGTTCGGAAGCGTCTTGCTGCCATGGCAGAAAGAGAAAAACGGATCAGTATCATGTTATAACATGAAAAGTTTGTTGTTATAACA
Source organism: Micropterus dolomieu (assembly GCF_021292245.1). Taxonomy (NCBI): domain Eukaryota; kingdom Metazoa; phylum Chordata; class Actinopteri; order Centrarchiformes; family Centrarchidae; genus Micropterus; species Micropterus dolomieu. The sequence continues at coordinate 7,740,833 of NC_060155.1, read as the reverse complement.
ACATATTTTTCACGTTATAACAAGATAAGTTTATTGGTATAACATAAAACTTTTCATGTTATAACATGATACTGATCTGTTTTTCTCTTTCTGCCACGGCAGCAAGACGCTTCCGTACTTCCGCAACGGGCTTCGAGGTATTTGGCGAGTTCAGCGCAGACAAAACGTAGCAACACGTTTCTTTCAACGGAAACGGTGGTTTCTTGACCCTGCTGTGTCCGCAAGCGCACTGCATTTTTAACACCGTTGTGTTTACAAACTTGTCACAGCTGATTGGGTAACTGACACGCCCACCAAAGGGGAGAAAACATGTGGTTCAATCCAAAAATGTTGCAGCCCGGTGGAAAACGTTTTGAGATTGAACTTGCCCCAGGACTCGGCAGTGTTCCTGATGTATTCATAAGTTGTATCAGTAAAGCCTTTTAAAAATGATCTAATGCGCGATCAAAGTTTCTGCCCTTCATCGTTTGTGTAGCGCCTCATAAAGCGCAGTTCTAACCGCATTCCTTAATGTCATTTCATTTTGATATCACTTATGTTGTTATTGTTGAATGTGATGTATGGATCGGCAGCAGGATCATTAAAATGAACGCTGAATAGCGGCCGGCTGGGTAAAGCGCCTTTCCAGAGACGCTGTGCGCATTTATGCACGAGCACAGCAACATAATCAACCCTACTTAAATATCTCCGACACTGCGACAGGATAGGTCAGGATCTAATGTTAATTCATGTTTTGTTTTCTACTACACATCCAAAAGCTCCCACACGCAGTCCAGTTTCATACATTGAAACTGTTTGGAGTAAAGCAGCCGTCGTCCTGATCAATCCTGAGCTCCATCAGAGCGTCTAAACATGGGTTAAAGAAGCTGAAAGTTTAATTCCTCTGCAGAGTTTCCTCCGTCAGTCCTGTCAAGTTTATTACTGCAATTTTTTTTTTTGTGCCACGATATTTGCTGTAAAATTACTACACGGATAGAAACGTTTAAATGGCTGACAACAGTCTTTCTAATCATCAAAGTAAATCTTTAAATAAAGCACTCATCCATCAATATAACACTATGAAGAAATCACCTGAAACTACAGGGACCAGTGGAGGTGTGGTAAAAAGTCCATGCTGGTCTCTAAATCTGATAAAATAATTAGTTGATGGGGGCAGGTGGATGATTTATGTGTAGGCCTATATGAGTATTCCCTTCATGTCCGAGCCGATCCGCGCATCCCACCTTATATGAGATAAATGTTACGGTTTCATTTCGTTAAGGGACTGATGATGAAACGCTCACCTCATCAGGCTGAGGGCTGGAATAAACCGTAAACTTTTTCAGACAAAAGTCGCACCCCCAAAACAGTTACTGTGTTTCTGTGAAGTGAATTTTATTTATTTATTTTACCAGCAAAGAAATCCATAGAGATTTTTAACCTCTTTTACAAAGATGTCCTGGCCATGATATGTTTATTGGAACCTCGAGATGTTTCTACGTATTAAAATGTTGACAGACATGTTTCTGGATAGTGAAGATAGCCTATAGTTTGCAGCCTTTAGTGCCAAAAGATGGTGCTAAAGGCTGCAAATCTGACAGAGATCACAGCGCAAACAGAGATGCAGCTGTGCAACAGGTCATATTTAATTGACGTCGCTTTAAAATGACTGCTCTGAGGGAACTACATCTCATTTCATTAATTGCCTGTTTCCTCCACTCCTCTCTCCTCGCGTTTCCTCCTGGAGCCCGCTTCCCGGGTGGGAGGGACTAAAACCATAGACTGTATCTGTATATAAAAAGCATAAGATGCGCCGCGAGGAGGCACAAATTTTGCCCCCTATCTTGTCACGAAGACAGCAAATATAAGCACAACGAGCAGCTGTGTTACCCCCCTGTGGTAACCATGAGTAAATGCATGTTAACTACATATACCAAAAACGGTCAATGATTTTTCATTTTTCTTCTTTTCCATGTTGACAGCAAATCTGCACACAAAAAGCAAACACATAATTGACAAATGATATGATAAAACTTATTATTTTCCATTTTATTTTCCACCATCCTTTTTCTTCTTTTTGGGTTTGCTCTCGTCTTCTAGAACGACTTCTTCTGTTGCAATTCGGACTCTCTTTGTCTTTGAAAGCTCCTGAGCGAGTTCTGTGGACCGATGCAAACAGATTGAGTGCGTTACATGGACACAGGAAAAGCAAGTTCAACTAAGAAGCTCTTTGTTTATCAAGATTCTGGTGGGAGAAAGCCGAACCACCTACAGGACATCCCTATCAACATGAAAAAAAAAAACCAAAATCACCAGCCTCAGTACCCGCTTAATATTTATAGCTCAAATCTCTTAACACGATGATAGTAAAACAAAAGTCAGTGTTTACAAGACTACCTCCAGATGTTGTTGCATGAGCTGCTGGCTTCTTAGCAGGCTGCTGCACTGATGAGGGTTTCCACACAGCGAGGCACGTCAGTCTGGCTGTTGTGTTCACTTCTCCAAGGAGAGTGGGCGACTCCAAGTCCTGTTGGACAGCATAGGTACATTGTTCATCAACAGCAACTGCGTCATTTTGATAATCTTTTTCCTTGTAACAGAAGGTTTTGTTACACCTGACACTATTATCTGAATATCTTATTTTATTATTGCTTTTAAAGAATTTTATAATTCTACAAAGTACTGCAGATGTATGTGAATAGCTGGGAAATGTTATTTTAAAAAAACAAAAAACATACACTGCCACTGCAAATGTAAAAAAAGAAAAAAAGAAATAGCTTGTAAGTAAATGGCTTTATCAAATCAAATGTTCATAAATAAAACAGACGTGCCTCTTTCAGATGGAGTTTCCACATTTTCATGAGTCCGTCGTTTGAAGCTGTCACCATCACACAGTAATTCTCCATAAAAAAACTGTCAACCGCTTTCACCCTGAAAAAACAAAAGGAAGTAGGTTTGTTAGCTTCCATAGTATTTAATTCTTACAAAGACAAAAACATGTTTTTAGAAATGGAGCTCCAAATACTTTAAATACATATCAAACACTTAATAACTTTAAAACACACAGTACCTGGTTTCATGAGCCTTAAACTCACAGACCCATTTCTCTTTTCCAAGGTCACATAACCTCACATGTTCATCATCTCCTGCGACAGCCAGAATGGAGTTCTGAAAAACAAGCAGGAATATAACATTTATTTATTTAATGTTACTTATTATTGTCATATCTTGGTGTAATAGCAGATCCCAATCATTTCAGCCATAGCAATCTCTAGATTACATATACAGTCAGTAATCAGTCAGAGAACTCACATTTAAGAACTTAACAGATGAGATCCTCTTGGGGTTTTTCATTGTTCCTGTCACAGAGGCTGTTTCCAGGTTGTAGATGTTCACTTTGTCATCCACCACAACCACATATTTATCCCCATCTGGAGACCATCTGACAATGTGCGCATCTGTTAAAAGTGTATGGACAAAAAGTCAATTCAAACATGCTAATATTGATAAAACAACTTAAAACTAGTCCATTCCTTAAAGAAACAATATGTCGTATTTTTATTTTAAAATAACAGCGTCTCTGTCATTGCCGGGCCTGAAGCGCCTGCTATTAAACTATGTAACACTGGAGTCCCGTGCACGAAACCCTTTCGCAACAATGGCATAATAATCCTCGGTATTCTCAGCAAAGAACTTACGGATATCGTTGCAGAGGTTGCGGAGAGACTGAAGAAGACGTTGTTGGAGGAAACAAGGAAGAGAAAAAGAGAAAGTGACCGAGCAAGAGACTGAACTAAAATAAGAGGAGGCTTACTCTGTTTTATGTTTTTGATGAAGGCTGATCTTCCGTTAGTTAGGTTCCACGTTCTACAAAGATAACAAGATGCAAGTCATTTTTGATTCCCTGTAAAATTAATCACCTGCCTCACCGACTTTCAAGCAGCAGAACTGTGGATTTTACCTGAGAGTCTTATCTGTCCCGACTGTAAGTGCAAGTTTCCCAGATGGATGGACAGACAGCGATGTGACATGGCCTCTGAGGAGAACGAGAGGATTAAGCAGGTTACTTTGACACGTCCCTTCCAACAAAATACTAAGACAGCAATCGCACAGACGCAACCAGCACCTCTCTCTCTCTTTCTGTGCTTACTTGTGAGCTTTGATGGATTTCAGACACTCCCACTTTTTTGTGCTCCACACGCATATGATTCCATCCTCTCCTCCGCTCAGTAAATGAGACGTCCCATAAAACTCCAGGCAGGTGATGGTGCCTGTGCAATACAAGGAAGTTTGAGTCGGGTATGCACATAACAAGCTAGCTTCAATTTCTTTACGGTTTGACGAAATGTAAAAAGTAAATAAGGCCAATTTTTCAATGTTATATTATATACTTTTTGTTCCAGCAGCAAAGACAATCACGAGGCAAAATCTGTTTGCTCCAGTGTCTATACCACAAATGAGGAGAGCGGTCAGGAGAAGCTAGGATTAAAGAATGGGAGAAGAAAGAAAGCAGCTAGAATATATTTCCAACATAAATAAATACATAAATAATGGGACTGAAGAAACCAAAATCCTGAAAAGCCCAGACATTTCTTTGAGAATATAGTAGTCAGAGGACACGAGTTATTATTTCTATTTCATTGTGACTTTTTAACAAGCTAACAAGAGTCAAAATAAAGAGTGTATGTCACGTTCACAAAATATTGCGGCAGGTTTCCTCAATCATTTGAGGTGATTTAAATTAATCTTGTTGTGGTCTTGAAGAAAATAACAATTGTCTTTATCCAAGTCCTTTCTGACCGTCCATACATCCTCTCTCTCTACGGCATCTGTGATATTTTTCATGAAAAAAGTTCAAGGACTTTGTCACATGAATATTACCACAGTCCACAAACATTGTTCCGACATCTTTAAATAGCCCCTGTGGGAATCAAACCAGAAATATTAGTACTAAACCACTATTTATGCTATATTTAGTCAGTGTGATTTGTGCTTTGTTGATGTCAAAGAGCACATTTACCTTAGACACTCACCATCATGATGCAGCAAAGCACCATGTTCAACTCTCTTCTTCATGTCGTACAGCTGTATTGTCTCATCTTTGCTTCCTGTGACAACAAACCTCTCACTGGCTGCCACAGCTGATATGGATGCCGTGTGGGCGTGATGTGTGAAGTTTGCCATGGCTGTCCACTCCTGCATAACCCAAACAAAAAACACACGAAGTGACATAATGGCGACTCTTTGTAATAACTTAATTGCTGAAACTGAGAGGGAAACAAATCAACCTTTTGTCAGAGCGTTACACTTGAAGGTCAATAAATATCAGCGACAGCTCAGTTTAGTTAGTGCTAAACACAACAAGTATACACAGCTACAAAATAAGACACTTCAGCTTACTTTCTCGTCGGTTTTCACTCGGTAACCAAAGGTGGTTTGCTCGTAGCTCCCAGCAATCAGCTCCAGTACAGATGCCA
>NC_060155.1:7734475-7735277 GCF_021292245.1 Micropterus dolomieu | reverse complement strand
AAAATGTGTTTATCTTTGCCTCTTTGTACAAAGTCTCTTTCAACCACAAGGTGGCAGCATTTATCAAATTATGTCCACTGTCGTCCTGCAGCTCTATGTGTGTTACTAGCTGGACAGAAAGTAACATGATGGCTGACATGGTAATCTATAATTCTGATATAGTACGGTATATAAATATTTGTTTTCACATAAATTAACATTGTATGACTGTTTTGTAACTCAAATACTACTCAAATACATTTGTGTTGTTTTACCCAAGTAATTATTAAAAATAGATAATAATATAAAAAAGACAATTTGTCAAGACTTTTTATTTTTCATTTTTATCTTCTTTTACAATGCATCTATAAGAAATTGGTTTAAGATAGTACAGCTTTAAGCTTAAAATGTTTTTCTATCCTGATATGCTGCTAAAACATGTTTCTTAGAGTACAGTGGCCATTCTAGCCCAATTTTATTGAGGGGGCCAGGCTGGGGCCAGTTGTTTTGTCAGAGGGGCACATTTAACCCGGGAAAAAGGCAATGTTCAAGCTTTCAAATATCTTGTTTAGTATATAATGTAAGGTTTTAGTATGTTTCTGTATCAGTTGTTTGTTTCAGGTTTTGGTCCTGATGGACCGCAGCCTCCTGCCAGAGAGGGCAGACTGAAACAGTTTGTGTCCGGGATGGGAGGGGTCAGATGCAATCTTTCCTGCACGCCTCAGAGTCCCGGAGGCATACAGGTCCTGAAGAGATGGAAGGAGACAACCAATCACCTTCTCTGCAGAGCGAATGATACGCTGCAGCCTGCCCTTGTCCCTGG
>NC_060155.1:7733373-7734375 GCF_021292245.1 Micropterus dolomieu | reverse complement strand
ACCCGGGAAAAAGGCAATGTTCAAGCTTTCAAATATCTTGTTTAGTATATAATGTAAGGTTTTAGTATGTTTCTGTATCAGTTGTTTGTTTCAGGTTTTGGTCCTGATGGACCGCAGCCTCCTGCCAGAGAGGGCAGACTGAAACAGTTTGTGTCCGGGATGGGAGGGGTCAGATGCAATCTTTCCTGCACGCCTCAGAGTCCCGGAGGCATACAGGTCCTGAAGAGATGGAAGGAGACAACCAATCACCTTCTCTGCAGAGCGAATGATACGCTGCAGCCTGCCCTTGTCCCTGGCAGTGGCAGCAGCGTAACAGATGGTGATGTAGGAGGTGAGGATGGACTCGATGATGGCTGTGTAAAAGTGCACCATCATTATCTTTGGCAGGCTGGACTTCTTCAGCTTCTGCTGGGCCTTCTTGGTGAGGGAGATGATGTTCAGCTCCCACTTGAGGTCCTGCTGCACCAGGTCACCAGTTGGTCGATCTCCCACCTGTAGGCAGACTCATGAGATGAGCCCAATGAGGGTGGTGTCTCCATGATCTTGAGACTTTCCTGGGAGACACAGCAAACCTTCTTTCTACAACAGCACCAAAGAGATGTAGTACTTAGTACTTATTGACGCTACAAACAAACTGGTACCAAATTGGCTCGTGGACTAGTTAGTGGAATTCTTTGTCTCCATTTTGTTTAAAGACTTATTGGCTGGTGTCTCCCTGATGAAAAGATGGTTAATGTGGAGAATTTTGCACAATGTCTCAGTGTGGGATTGTTTGATAAGCAAACTAAAGACCAGCTACTGAGAATAGCAAAGTATTATGAAGTAGGCCTTCCAAAGCAGGGTCGTAAGGAGGTCATTGTGACAACTTGCCAGTTAGGACAACTTGAAGTGTTGCCAGCATTAGCAATCTTTGGTTTAAAAGGTGGTGTGCTGGCCACTCAGGAAGCTGCTGCTGGTCCTCTGAAATCATGCTGCTGCAGTATCAGCAAGATAAAGAGAATG
>NC_060155.1:7730195-7733273 GCF_021292245.1 Micropterus dolomieu | reverse complement strand
CACCCATAACTGGATCCTGGACTTCCTTACAGACAGAAAGAAGGTCTCTGCTGAGCTCACAGTCGGCACAGGAACCCCACAGGGCTGTTGTCTCAGCCCTAAACTCTTTTCACTGTACACATTTGACTGCGCCTCCACACAGGACAGTACCATCATCATTAAGTACGCGGATGACACGACCATCCTTGGCCTGATCAAAGGAAGGAATGAGTCATCATACAGGGACCTGGTTCACAAGATCACTGTCTATGTTGAGGACAATGATCTTGTCCTCAACATAGATAAAACAAAAGAAGTCATTCTGGATTTCAGGAAAAGAGCCCCCCCTCTGCAGCCTGTCATCATTATGGGGACGGAGGTTGAACGGACTGACAGCTACAGGTTCCTGGACTTTCACATCACAGAGAGCCTTAGCTGGGCTACAAACACTACAGCTACAGTGAAAAAAGCTCAACAGAGGCTGTACTTCATCAGGCTGCTTAAGCGGGCCGGCGTCAGATGCCAGCCCCTCACCCAAGTCTACACTGTTAGAAATAATGTGCTAAATTTGTACCTTTTAGGGGTCCAACAGCTTGTCACTGGGGCAGTACCCTCAAAGGTACAACCATTGTACCCCTTAACATGTGTACGTATTGGTACCGTTACAGTTTGTACCTTATGTGGGCAAATATGTACCCCTGGAGACAAATATGGACCTAAATGTTATGGTACCTAAATGGACTTTTAGAAATGGTACAAATGTGGCCTTTTGAGGGTACTGCCCCACTGATAAGCCCTTTGTACCTTATGATGGCAAATTTGTAATCAAAGCATGTGAAACAGTCAGAAATAATGTCTTACCACATTTATTAAACTTGACATTCATTACACAATTTATCAATGACATTTATATTTTACTTCTAATACTTTCAATTTATATATTTTCAAATCATCACCCTTGACACACGCTGCATGTTTTTACATGCATCTTCACTCCCATGTACATCAGCAAGACATCTCTGTAGCTCTAATGGGAGCGATGAAAACCTGTAACCATCTCAAAGTCATCAAGTATGTTCTCCTAGCACTGGCGCATCTGGTCGCTGATCGCTTAAAGTTTTTGCTACATTAATAAAATTTCTGCAGCTACTCGCAACATTCTTCAAATACTGGTGTTTGGCTTCAAAGCGCATACACCAAAGTGAACTCAGGGGACCATGCATTGCAATGAGTCTGGGATAGTGAATCATATAATGACATTTTGGAGTTATGACATTACCAAAAGTATCTTTCATTTTTCCAAGGAATTCACAAACAAGTAAGATTAATATACTTAGACTTTCCCCTGCAATACCAGAGTTCTGCATTAGTCGCTCTGACAATTGTACAGGTCTATTTTTCGCATCATTTTGACCAATTGAAAGTTGTTGTTGTTCTTCATTTATCTCTTGAATTGTTACGTGCTTTTCTTTGTGAGCTTGGCACACAACTAGTTTAATCGTAAGAGGGATAACTCCTTCCAGTAAGTCATGCATTATATCAGGTGGAAATGTTTTTTCACATCAAAATACTTCAATTCATTTAATGGAGAAGAACCATTTACTCCATATGTGCTCAGGGTTTTCAATACATGTCAGATGATACTCATGTGCCTCTGTGCTTCAAGACAAAATCGTCCATGTAGAATTTCTCTTTCATCTCTGTATATGTTGCCATGCGATAGGTGGCAAACTCTGTGCGAGTTAAATGACATAGTAAAACCAGCCAACATGTGGGCTGAAAGATTATCAGCTGAAAATGTTGCCAGTGCAGCAGTGCAGTGCTCTCCGTGTCACTGTCGTTGTTCGTGTCAGTCCATCTCATTTTCATCGCTATCAGGCAGCACATGCTCCCTATGTTTACGGTACACATGACGCCTGAACGATTCATATACTCTAAAAGTTGACTTGCAGTCATGAAGTCCACATGTGATATTAACATTTATATGGTCGTAGCATGTGGATTAACTTTGAAGAAGTTATGTTCCTTGAAGTAAGTACCATCAGAGTAGTCGCTTAAATAATCTGGATCTCTGGCCTTGAATCCGTTGGCCTGAATTCCATCAAGTATGTCCTCATGTGAGCAATAGTCTGTTAAAACCTTAGTGATAGGCACAAAAGGGTATGTACCTATTTTGTGTCCACTTTCTGACCCCAAAACATGATGCACAGGTTCAACCAATTTTAGTGTAGACTTACAATGTTCTTTCAACATGTATGGAGATCTAACAGCTGCTGAAGCTTTTTCAAAAAAAAAAATCAATAGACTGTATCACATATCAGCACATGCTCCCTATGTTTACGGTACACATGACGCCTGAACGATTCATATACTCTAAAAGTTGACTTGCAGTCATGAAGTCCACATGTGATATTAACATTTATATGGTCGTAGCATGTGGATTAACTTTGAAGAAGTTATGTTCCTTGAAGTAAGTACCATCAGAGTAGTCGCTTAAATAATCTGGATCTCTGGCCTTGAATCCGTTGGCCTGAATTCCATCAAGTATGTCCTCATGTGAGCAATAGTCTGTTAAAACCTTAGTGATAGGCACAAAAGGGTATGTACCTATTTTGTGTCCACTTTCTGACCCCAAAACATGATGCACAGGTTCAACCAATTTTAGTGTAGACTTACAATGTTCTTTCAACATGTATGGAGATCTAACAGCTGCTGAAGCTTTTTCAAAAAAAAAAATCAATAGACTGTATCACCTCTCTCAGTTCAGGACATTCCAAAATATTGAACCCATTTTGTTGAAGATGGTAAGTAATAAAAGCATTGTAATGTTCTTTAAAAAAACAAAATAAAAAGTTTAGGTCATTTACAATTCCCTGTTGGACAGCCTGTGGAATGTGGTTTCTCTCTCTACAGGCTGAAGCTACAGAGATTGTCTTTAAAGTTTTTCAATAGTGCATCCATACTTGGTGGTATGTCGGCTCTAGGCGGTAGATCATTGTCTGTGCTCTCCGTGTCACTGTCGTTGTTCGTGTCAGTCCATCTCATTTTCATCGCTATCAGGCAGCACATGCTCCCTATGTTTACGGTACACATGACGCC
>NC_060155.1:7719421-7730175 GCF_021292245.1 Micropterus dolomieu | reverse complement strand
TGCTTAAGTTTTGATCGATGTTTGCTTTCAAGGTTGCCAATATTATAATAGAAAGCACAAAGCTTGTGCTTGGTTCGCTTAGAGCCTAAGGGGTTGACAACTTAAAATTCCAAGGCATGTGGATTAACTTTGAAGAAGTTATGTTCCTTGAAGTAAGTACCATCAGAGTAGTCGCTTAAATAATCTGGATCTCTGGCCTTGAATCCGTTGGCCTGAATTCCATCAAGTATGTCCTCATGTGAGCAATAGTCTGTTAAAACCTTAGTGATAGGCACAAAAGGGTATGTACCTATTTTGTGTCCACTTTCTGACCCCAAAACATGATGCACAGGTTCAACCAATTTTAGTGTAGACTTACAATGTTCTTTCAACATGTATGGAGATCTAACAGCTGCTGAAGCTTTTTCAAAAAAAAAAATCAATAGACTGTATCACATATCAGCACATGCTCCCTATGTTTACGGTACACATGACGCCTGAACGATTCATATACTCTAAAAGTTGACTTGCAGTCATGAAGTCCACATGTGATATTAACATTTATATGGTCGTAGCATGTGGATTAACTTTGAAGAAGTTATGTTCCTTGAAGTAAGTACCATCAGAGTAGTCGCTTAAATAATCTGGATCTCTGGCCTTGAATCCGTTGGCCTGAATTCCATCAAGTATGTCCTCATGTGAGCAATAGTCTGTTAAAACCTTAGTGATAGGCACAAAAGGGTATGTACCTATTTTGTGTCCACTTTCTGACCCCAAAACATGATGCACAGGTTCAACCAATTTTAGTGTAGACTTACAATGTTCTTTCAACATGTATGGAGATCTAACAGCTGCTGAAGCTTTTTCAAAAAAAAAAGTCCATCTCATTTTCATCGCTATCAGGCAGCACATGCTCCCTATGTTTACGGTACACATGACGCCTGAACGATTCATATACTCTAAAAGTTGACTTGCAGTCATGAAGTCCACATGTGATATTAACATTTATATGGTCGTGGCATCTTTAATAGAGAATGTTTATCATTCGAGTCACAGTGACGGGTAGGGACTTTTCACCGACCTCAGTAAATGTTCATAGTACGCTGGAGGAAGGTCAGCGTATTTTTCATGTAGGGTGGGTAAGCCAAGTTGAAAACAAAGTAGGCACAGAAGGCTGCAATTAATCCCTCTTCAACTCCTGCTCCCCTGCACAGATCCACACCATCCACTCTGACAGAAACTGGAACCTTCCAGGAAAATGCCATCTTCCAGTCGTTGTCTACCAGCTGTACAGCTGGGTAGGGACTTTCAGCGTCACACTGTTCAAAGAAAACAAAAATGTCAGAAGGTGAAGTCAGCCACCTAGACAACAAATCCAGCTTAGTGAGCAAGGTTGCAGACCACTCAGTGTTTAGCAAAAACAGGTTGAAATATTAAAAAGGCAATGTTCTAGAGAGAGACACAACCATGTGTTTTACCCCAAACCTCTGTGGACTAAAATTACTGCATAACTGCATACCTGTCCCAATGTGATGAACTGGTCGACCTTCTCTTTAAAGATGTAGGGCAGCAGGATCAGCGCAGCACGGAAGTCAACATCTGTAAGACAATGAAAGAAATCCTTAATTATTTATTTTAACATAAAAAAGACACTTAGTCTTCTCATTTCAATCCCTCAATCAAGGGGAGTTTCCATGTGCTCCCTCTTGTTGTCTTCAACAAAATACCCTTTGTCTCATTTAGAAAAACCTAATTTTTCAATGTCGTGCTTTGTTATGCAATATATTTAACATTCAAATAGATTTGAGTTTAGAAAAAAATCAAATGAAATGAGCTCTTCAAATGTGATTTAAGACCTAGTTGCTCTGCCACAGCGCAGATGGAAATCTTTTCAGCAACATATTGACTTTTCAGTAAATTGAATGCACAAGTTTAATGAACACCTAGTTAGTTACTATGATGTTACCAAAAACAGCTTTTTGCCCTCCCCACTAATTTCAGTGTTTCCCAAGCATTGATTTGTGGCGGCCCAAAACAGTATAAACCTCGACCGACACATATGAATTTTCTTTTTTACTATTTGAAAATTGAAAATTGAAATGAAATGAAATGCTTGCTCCCTTTTAACGGTTTCGCCCTGGTTTAATCACTTATATCACAGTATTTCCACTGTGTAGTACCCTGACAGGCGCCACAAGTTTCAAATTGAACCAGGGAAAGACCTGAATATAGGCTATATATAGTATAGCAAATGTGATCCTGTTGAAGAGAGAGCCAGGTTAGCAGCATATCGTTGAGACTTTGTAAAAATGCATCACCTGGGGAGAATGTTACCCTGGTCTCACCCAAAAGTAGTGCAAGCAGACTCATTTTGACCTGGTCTCCTAGAACTGAAGTCAATAACAGCAGATAAATCACCACACATAAAAATATTCTAGTAATGAAAACATGACAGGGGGTCTGGGTTTAAAGCTTGAATATCCAACAAGATCAGCTGTCATCTTTTCTTTGAAATGAATCCCTGTGTGTCATCTAGACTGTGAACACTGGGGGGCATTAGACACCTTCCATGCCTCTTCCATGCCTCTACCCCCTCCAGCGGTCCCACAGCAGCCCGAGGGGGATGGGAGGAATTTGCATCTGTACAGAGGCAGCTCTGCAGACAGTCAGAGTGTGACAGTGAGATTCCAGTCCTGTCTCTAATCACAGAGACTGTAAAATTAAAGCACATTTATGTACACATTGTTTTCATTTCAGCACACCATTTCATGTCCTCGTGTAAATCTTCCCAAAATGAAAAGGGAAAAGAAATGGACAGTAAATTATTGCCTCATTTCCTCAGAAGAAATTCCACACACAGAGATAAAAAATGAGTATCTTCCACCACAGCTATGGGCCTGTAGGTACATTGAACTACAAACAACATCAGCAGTCAACAGGCTGGTCTTCTCTTACAAATTATAACCTGTGTCATCTTGGCAGGGAACACTGGGTGGCAGTAAACACACTAACACGACCTCTGCTACCCAGCTGTCCTGCAGCAGACAGTGGGGGGTGTGGTGGGAATTTGCATCTGTACAGAGGCAGAGACCAGCCAGTCAGCCAGCTTTCAGTCAAGTCATGACTTCAGTTCTACCAAACACAGAGCTATTGTGAGCTGGGTCAGGGGTCGTGTCTTCAGTTCTACCTGTTTCATCACACACACAGGAGATGATTAAAATTAAAGCATAAATCAGTGAGATCCTGGCAGTATTTTACTAGGAATCACTGAGTGGATGAGCATGTGTTTGTCATATTACTGATGTAAGCAGATATGCCTCAAATGACTCATGTTCGTGGCCCCTTTCACAATGTCTATGCCAACGCCGGGGTCTCTGGGATTTTACTGTGAGAAAATGTGGCCATTTGGAGAGGCCCATAGTGAGGTACCCCAACCCCCCGCACACACAATTTTTTATTTGAGTCAGACACAGAAACGGTTAATGTTAAATCACACACACTTTATTTACACACATTCATTATACAATAACAACACAAGCTGTACAATATAATACAGTAAGACGGAGTCTGTCAGGGAAACTTGTCAGACATCCAGCCACTTCAGCTCCTCTTCCTCCCCACGAAAAGACCTCCTCTTCACACCGTGGTCGAAGCGGATCTCCTCGTCACTGACAATGTCCTTTGTGGCCTGAAAGAGCAGGACGTGTCTGTCTCCTTCTGGAAGTGTCACTGTGCAGTGGCGTGGCTGCACGTTAAAGTTCTTTTTGGAGTGTCTGATCCATCTCCCTGCGGTTTCCAGAGACGGGTGGCACTCACAGGGGAAGTTCCAGGTTACACACTGACAAACAGGTGGATGAGCACTGAGAGACAAATATAATTATTAATATTTAATTAATAATTGACTGTTTCAGATGATTACATACCGTGTCAGGGAGCTGAGCAGGTTCGCGGTCGCCACAACAGTGTCCAGGGTCTTCATCCGGTAGTGCTGGTTTGCCACAGCAGTCGAATGGGCCATGTAGTGTGCCACAGACGCCTTCTGCTCCTCCGTGAAGTTGGCAGCAGCATCTGTCTCCACGGTCCTACGAATTTCCTGGCTCTTGATGTCCGGCAGTTTGTAGCTGCAATGGGGGAGAAATATCAGATGAAGCTCCCAAACTTGAATTATATAATTTTCTTGAGGCTGATCTATTTATTAAATGCACAAATCCGTTACGCTAATTCAACAGATATTTTTGGACCTATGGACTGCTGTTAATACTTACTGTGCGTGCAGACGAGTGACGTCATTGCCCGCACTCCTGACCTTTGTGCCCGCTGAGGACAAAAACAGCCTGTCTTCATTATCTTGACCCGGGCGGATCCACATGTAGTATGCGTCCAGCATCTGCAGAGACAAACAAAAAATATCTGTTAATATCTGTTAAAATATAAAATATACAGTTAAAATATAAAATATACATAAAATAAAAAATATACATAAAATAAAAAATATACATAAAGTTGTGGTTTAAGAGGGAAGTATTCCACTAGTTCAGTTTCCTTTTAAAGCAAAACCTCTCATACTATAGTGCTACCAGAACTGGTTTCTCAGCATTCTTAGGACAGAGGCCTGAGGTGTGCTAAAGTGGCTGACCAATTCACACTTCACCCTTGACCTAATTTAGGTCACCAAAAGTTACAAGTCACTCCTTTGGAATCTATTTCACACGTTTTTGGGATGAGAAACAAGCCTTAATTTAAACAGATAATAGAAAACTATCTTTGAGTTTGTCACAATTTGCTTATTATCAACATTAGTTTTATCCTGCTTTTATCCATATCATGTCAACTGAATTGTCAATAACAAGCACAGATGTGAACAGACACAACACAAATAGTAAAAATCCACTAGAGAAAAGAAATTTGAACTTACTTGTCGGCTTCTGCTGCCATTTTCCAAAAAAAAAAGAAGTCCTTGGAAAGGGAGTGAGAGTCTTGGGATGAAAGTATAGAAAATTCTGCCAAAGACAAGGAGCACAAAAACAGGAGTGTAGCTCAAGTTGAAAATGTCCTTGCAAAGGGCAAAAGGTGGTCTCTGCAGTCAGAATCGAAAACAAAGTGAATGAATGGTTCCTTACCTGCAGTATTTATTATCTGTGCAGCACCAGCTGTGTGATGTCATGGTCAAGCAGACCAATCAGGTTGCTTTATGTATTGTTTAGTGGGGGCAGGGGGGGGAGGAGGGTGTGACTTTGTAAGCACAACACTCAGTTAGACAAGACAGATTCTGCAGACAAGACAGAGCTCCAAACATCTGCAGAGGGAAGACATGGAGTGTGCTGGAAGACAGAAGAAAGCAGGCCACAGACCATCAGCCTGCAAAGGAAGAAAGCATCTGCAGAGGGAGGAAAGAAATATCTAAACAGCAATTTGAATTGCTAACACTAAAGAGCTTCTATTCCACCTCATTAAAAACCTACACACTAACTTTTTCATGTAGTCTCTTTCTTAACATTTTATCACATGTGATGATTAAAAACTTTAAAACTGAGACATGTGTGCCATACTGATGAGTGTGTCCAAAACACACCTCCATTGTTCTGAGATCACTGATCAGAGTATAATAGACCCACATGTCAAACTATGAGTGGTTGCTAATAAAGATGTATTCATACATCAAACCTATTTACATGTCACTAAGGAGTGTTAACTGTACAGGTTGTTTACAGACAATAACAAATTGTTTGTATGTATGCTGGATGCTCCCTGACTGGACAGCAGAATGCAGTTAGCTGCAAACAACTTATTTCTGATGAAAGTTAAATTAAACAACCACATTCCAGGTAAACTTGCACCTGTGCACAGGTATGACAGTCTGCAGACAGTCATAGCTGTCCTACAGCTGCCTGTGGGGGGAGGGGTGCATTTGCATCTGTCCACAGGCTGAGAATCAGAGTGTGACACTCTGATTCAGCCAGCTTTCATTTAATTACTATTAATTAATTATTATTTTCATTATTTCTGCTCTAGGAGACCAGGGTAAATTAATTAAAACATGTAAATGCCATATTACAGATTAGAATGACACACAGTTTTTGGGGGATAACTTTTGATAGGAACTCGGACTCTGGGTTGAATTTCAAGTAGGACTGATGTGTTTTGGAGAAAATTGGAGAGTAGCTGTCAGAAGCTGTCCCGGCTGCGGCATATATGCCGCATTGCGGACAGAAAATAACAGCTAATTTCTAAGTGTCAAAAGTCGGGTGAATTTTTGGGGGATAACTTTTGATAGGAAGGTGCTAGAGCCAAACGGTTTGCACCGTTGGACTCGGGGTTGAATTTCAAGTAGGACTGATGACTCTACTGGATGACTCCACATACACCAGGACAGACTCAATTTGGCATGCCTGTCCGCCTGGGGTCAGAGGTCAGATTTCTTAAAGTTTTTGCTATGTATTTCTGCCCAGCATTTTCACATATATGGTTAATGACACACACATTTAAAGCATAGCTCTCCGTCTGTACTGTAAGCCCAGGCCCAGAATTCAAAGACAACATGGAAGCTTCTTACATTTTCGGGTGAGTACAGGGTAAACCTCTCCCCAGGTGATGCATTTTTACAAAGTCTCCCCGAAGATGGCAGAATTGCTGCTGACTCATAGGCCTGGCTCTCTCTTCAACAGGATCACATTTACTTCAGTGATAGGGCAATATATAGCCTAGATCCTGAAGCCTTCCCTGGGCAGGCATCCAGGGAAGCAGCCCCCTCCCCAGCTGCGCTCCTCCCCTCATCTTGTATTTTATTTTTATTATTTTACGTTGAATTTTTGACAAAGTGTTTTTACTGATAAACATTGCTAGAGGTCTAGGTCATTTTGCACAGTTTTCCCGTTTCGAGGAGTTTACCCCTGTTTCACAAGCTACCATCGGCACGATTTCAGAAACCCAGTTTTTGAGAGGAAAAAAGTCCCGAGCGAAAATTCTTCTAAGTCCACACCTCCAGGGTTGTTTTAGAGGGAACTTCCCCGCGATCGAGGTGCCCCGGCTGGCCAGAGTGCAGAGGCTTCGGGGCCTCCGCGCTACCAGGACCGTTAACATCCAGGGAGGACCGGAGGTGACAGGGGCCTCTGGGCGCCACTTTACCCGACCAGGGTGGCTCTCCCCGGGCTGGGCGAGGTGCTTGTGGGCCCCCCACCCGCGTCAACCCCACGTGTCTCCTCTTCCACAGCTTGACTCCCAGAGGTGACAGGGGCCTCTGGGCGCCACTTTACGCTTCGCACCTTAGCTCATCCAACACGGGCCATCGGGCCACAGCGGTGCAGTCACAAGCCTATTTCAACAAAACACCTTAAGCTCTATTAGTTGATCAAAGTTTCGGAGAGTTTGATGTGACCAGCGCTGTTTGCTAGGGTATCGTCTGCCATAGGGGCTGCAGTACTGCAATAACAATTCTATATCAACAAAACACCTCTAACCAAATAGATTTATCTGAGTTTTTGAGACTTTATCCACAGCACATGTTTGCTAGCAATGTAACAACTGCACTTTAACAAACCAACTGAACAATCAACCATAAAAGTTATATGCAGTAAAATTAAACACTCATTGTTTCAATAGTAAACTGTCATAGGAATGACAATTACCGGCAAAAAACATTATATTCTAACCGGAAACACTTAAAAAAAACATAAATTATTGTATTTCATACAAATAGGAGGTTTTTCAGTAATAGTAGTAAAGTTCCAGTCACTGCTTTGCATAACGGGATGTCTGAGGGACGGCCTTTAAAGCTGATAGGCTAAGGTCCTCAAATTCCACTGGAAGCCATGGAAATCTTGCTCCCTCTTGTGTTGAATGACTGCGTTGCGGGTGTGTGAGCCTCGGTCTCTTACATGCAGTAACATATATTTGTGAAAATGTGCTGTAGAGTCAGGAGGGTGTGTTGAGATTCAGTGTGGATTTTATGCATGCTTTTTCTTAACTGTGGCTAAACTGTCTTATAGCATATAATGGTGACAATTAAACTTTCTCAGTAACAAGTTGTTTCAAATGCGCGAGTGATTATTTATCGTTCTTGTGTTAAACTCTCAGTAACAAAGTTTTTCAATGCGCAAGTGATTATTTATCGTTGTTGTTTTAAACTCTCTGTAACAAAAATGATTAAATGTTTGAGCGATTATTTTTCCGTTCTTGTGTTAAACTCTCAGTAACAAAAATGATTCAGTTGTATGTGCTAGAATAGGATGGGATCACAGCTAGACATCTGTCGGTTTGACATGAGCGTGCGAACGCAGTTGTATATTCACAGCAGTATATCTCTGCATAGACCATAATGTCAGACTAACAGGTATTGCGGGATAAAACTGTGAATGTGGAGCGTTGATGTTTTATCTTTATCATTGTAATATAGGGTACATTGGTCTATGTGATGCAGTGTTGTTATCAGGAACTACGTATTGCGAAGAGCAGAGGGTAGAGTTAGTGATAGGGGTGGATTTAAGCGTGAGAACACAAAACAGATGGTTCTCACAGAGAGGTGACAGTCATCGATATGAATATTATTATGGGGTAGATCCTTTGATGGTTGGGAGAATAGGATACGTCACCCCACACCACATAGACAGGTTTTCTGGCGAGCCGTTGTGAACTTGCTGTGTATGATTCTGCAAACTTTCTCATGGAGGGAGGGAGAAATGATCCCATCAACCTGTCAAAAGCAGGCTTCTGTCAGTCACCTGGCCCACCTGTCTTTCTTTTCTTAATGTTTATCATCAAACGGAGAAATAAAAATAGGAATTTCAAATAACCAACAGTAGCCTAGCTGATTACATGCACTATAATACTGTGTATTTATTCATGTTAACAGCAAGAGTCACAATACAGTGCAATACAGTTGGTAGGCTAATATAGGTTAACCTAAGAAATGATTGTGTATACAGAGTTGTTACTGTCAGCGCTATATTTTCAATATTAAATTAATATTTATATTTAGAGGGCGCTGCGGCTTACAGTGCAGACGCTTTGCTGCTTGCTCTTGCCTCTCCTTGCATTCTTTTGCTTAAACTCTGTTTTTTTTTTCCTGCTAGAAATCAGCAGCTCTTGGATACTTTTAAATCACTGGGACTGTCAGATAAAGTAGGCTCTTGCCATACTTTAAAACCTTTTATGATCTTAGTGCGGTCTATCAATAGCACTAGCCTGTACTGCAGTGGCTGGAGCTATAGCTAATGTTAATTAGCAACAAGATGCCCCCCTTCTCAACGGACGACTTCTACAAATTTCTACAGAAAATTACTGTGCTGGAAACCAAGATCCACAGGTTAGAAGTGAATGTGGAAGTGAATGGATTATGTGGGAATGACACCACTTTACCGTGGACCCAAAACAGTGGACAAGAGCAGGCTAACACACAGGTAATTAGCACCAACAAGACTACCAAGAAGCAGGAGGCCTGTGTACTGGGTAATAAATATAAAAATGGGAGTCCTCCCTGGAACGCTCTTGGTGCAAAGCCTAAGAGTAAATCATTTCCTGGGTAAATGGGAGGACGAGTAACAGGCAGAACCCAGCGCCCTGAGATTTGTGATGCGACTGGCTGGCCTGCATTATCATCCAGGCAGAGCGCCTCTTCAACCCCTGTTCTTGGTAGGACACAGCCGTGGACAGCTGCGAAAGGGAGCGTTAGCAACAAACCGAGTGTGCAACAGCAGAACAGATTTTCATCACTATTGCAGGACCCTGGATCTCCGTCTGATGACCTGGATAACCTCCCGTCCTCACACAGAAGGGTAAGGACTGAGAGTAAATCAGAAAGTAAAAGGCTACAGGGAAAGCTGACGACTGGGCCTCAAACTCTGATTGGGGGTGACTCTGCTGTAAACAATGTAAGAAGCATGTGTAGTAAGAACACCAAAGTACTCTGCTTTCCGAAGGATACGGTGTCTGACTTGGCAGAAAGAATCCTGCGTATCGTGGCCTACTGTGAAAAACATCATACTGCACATCGGGACCAATGATGTTGTAAAGCAACAGTCTGAAGTGTTGAAAGAGGACTTTAATAATCTGTTGAACACGGTCAGGTCACAATCTCAATCTCAATCACAATCTTAATTTCATGTTTTTAACTGAAACTTGGTTGGACCAAGATAACAGTCCAGCTGTCCTTATCGAGTCTACCCCTCCCAACTTCAGTTTTATGAGTGAAGCTAGAGTGCATAAGAGAGGAGGTGGAATTGCCATTTTGTTTAATGACTCCCTCCAATGCAAAAGGATGTCTTATGGGAATTTTGCTTCTTTTGAATATGTGGCTCTTCCGCTGAATTCCTCTTCTCGAGCTATTTTTCTAAATATCTACAGGCCCCCTAAATACTGTGCAAACGTTTTCTGCTGTCTATAATCTGTATTGACTTTGACTGTGTAGTTATTGTTGGTGACATCCATTTTGACAACCCCCAGGGAAGAGGGACTAAAGAACTGTTTTGTGTTCTTGATAATTATGGACTGACTCAACATGTGACAAGGCCCACACACAATAAGGGGCACACTTTGTACTTGGTCATCTCCAAGGGTCTGGCCATTTCCAAGGTTGCGGTGACTGATGTTGCTCTCTCTGATCATTCCTGTGTTTTCTTTGAGAGTTGTAGTGAACAACGGTGTGGATTTGTGCATTTTATATTGAATAAATTTGGAGCTACTCTAAATTCCTTTCTCCTCCCCAGAGAAGATGGGGAGGGGTCAAAGTTGCTTTCTCTAAGTGCTAGCCCGACCATAAAACTGGCACCTTTTTGATTCCG
>NC_060155.1:7715163-7719321 GCF_021292245.1 Micropterus dolomieu | reverse complement strand
AAAACCTCCTGCTATATCAGCTCGCACTGGCTATCCCAGGGACAGCTAGAGCCATTTCACTAACACCACAAAGACAAAATGAGCCCAAGAAAGAAGAGAGAAGGTAGCTTAATTCAAAAAGAAATGTAAAAGAAGGTTGATATCAAACATGCAATGCATATGAGATATGGATCTTGAACTTTAAAGCTGTTGAGGAAACAAAGAATGGAAATTAGGAGCAAGGTACAATATTTCACACATTAAATTTTGAGAACCAGTTTCTTGTGTGTAAACAAACTGTCACTCCTCATATTAGCAATATAAAACCCCAGCTGTACTCTTGCACCGTTTTGCAGTGAAAGAGAATTTAAAGCATTTATTGGATGGGTATCTTAAAAATGTATTTGCACCAAAACCAGTACCCTAAAGTGATACTGATACCAATAGAGTACTTCATTCAATACCTTGCATAAAATGCCAAGTGTTGAAGCCATAGTAGTTGATTGGTAGCCTAAAATTATGTTATTGTTGTTATGGAAAACCAAGGTGATCTATTTCTTTTTTCAAATAACTCCTTTGTAACATATTGGGAAATTGTATCAGATCACTTCTCATCCTACTTGGGCCATCCTCAGAGGAAGGACGACAGCATGGGAGTACCCTTCTCTTTCTCTCAGTGTGTTACTTGCGTGTTACACCAAATAGTTTTGTGGCGATCTGTCTATCAAACAGCAGATCAAATCAATTCAATTCAATTTTATTTATATAGCACCAAATCACAACAACAGTTATCTCACAGCGCTTTTCATAAAAGAGCAGGTCTAGACCATACTCTGTGATGTTATTTACAGAAGCCCAACAATTCCCACCAAGAGCAGCACTAGGCGACAGAGGCAAGGAAAAACTTCCTTTTAAGAGGCAGAAACCTCGAGCAGAACCATGGCTCAGGGTGGGCGGCCATCTGCCTCGACCGGTTGTGGGTGAAGGAGAGAGAGAGAGAGGCAGAGGGAGAGAGAAATGAAGTACTGGTTTGACTGGAGACGTTTCGATACTACTTGATACTGGACTGTTTCAGTCGATACCATAACTGCATCGAGTAGCGACTCTCTTCGACTGCAGCAACAACACGGCAGCTAGCTACATGCCAGTCCCCTAACACCGTAAAACAACCGGATCACAGCAAAACACAGGCTCCACGTAAGGATACTAAACAACAATAAAGGTTTATGTGCTGAAGCCCATCAGACCAAACACACTCAGATGATGTCGAGTAAGATCAAAGTGACGATTAGTAAAGCTTGAGAAAAACAGTGAAAGTCACGTTAGCTTGCCGGCTAACGCTGAGTAGTTGCTAATGTTATCCGGGGCAAAGTTATTATTATCGCTTTCCACATTACTTTACCAACTAACAACACCCATGTTACTATCCTGTGTACCACTGTTGATTTAGCCTACAAGAAAGGATGTAATGGTAAGAAAGCAAATGTGGAGCGTTTTTTCCAGCTGACTAGTAACTAAAACTGTCAGACAAATGTAGTGGAGTAAAAGTACAGTAGATTTGCCTCTGAGATGTAGTGGAGTAGAAGCAAAGTTGCATAAAATGGAAATAATCAAGTGAAGTACCTTGAATTTGTACTTAAGAACAGTACTTGTACAAATGTACTTAGTTACTTTCCATTACCTCTCCTCTCTGTCCATAACTTATATTGAATTACCTTGTTGTTAAAATGTGCTATACAAATAAACTTGCCTTGCCTTGCCTAATGTGGTTTCCACCGTAATGAACCAAGCTGTTTCCCCTTCCTAACAGCAGGTGGCAGGATTTAAATGAAGGTATGGTTTTTGTCTTCCAATCACAGTGTTGAAATACTCAACCAGGAAGTATTTGAGCTCACCAGAGGCCTGCACCACCTGATGCATCTCCTCCACAACCAAAGATCTGTGCATCACTACAGAGCCTCCTTCAACTCCAACCCAAATGTGGACCAAATGGTGTCCAGCCCTCCCACAGCCCCCAACACAGGCATGTCCTTTAACATAGCTTCAAACTACCACCTCCACAACGATCCTAGGAGCCATGACAGTGCAAGCCTGACCGCCATCAGCCAGTCTCAGCCCACTTTGTGCCTGCAGCCTCCCACTGACAGTGATGAATACTCTAGCCTTTCATCCAGTGCCCCTACAAGTAGGCCTAGATCCACACACAGCCAGCGGGACTCATCATCCAATACCTACACCTCCATCCTCTAAATCACTGTGATTGGATGCTCTTGAGTCCTACCTTTCACTCTGCGACCAATCTGCCACAGAGTCTGGAGTGCCTACTTGGGAATGGGGGCTCTACGGAGAGCAGGGTCAGTGAAAGCATATCATCATGAAATTCCAGCATTGGCATCCAGACTCGGAGCACAGAGCGGAGTACAGTTGTGCTAGTACAGAGGATGACATTATGAAGCCAATGTCATCCTCTGTACTAGCACAAACCCAATTGAATGATGGGTTTGGTGAAAGGTCAAGGTTCGACTAAAAAGTCAAAGTAGTGTTTTTTGCTTTCTAACTTTTGTTTTTTTGTTTGCGTTTGTGAGCATACAGTCGTACAATATCAGCCAGAACATTTTAAATATGGCCTCAGAGACCTGACTGACGTCCCGAGAAGACGCACTCAGTGTTGACAGCCTGTTTTTAATAATGTAATGATGTTTTTGGACTTTCTGTTGTGGACCTCGTAAAATGTACTTACCTTATGGCTTCACAGTCAATGTTCTGCAGCCATAGATTTTACGTTCAATGCCATTGAAAGTATGTATGTGCTATATATATTTTTAATAAATGTTTAAGACTTGTATGGATTATCTTCACTTGCATGACACAATGGGAGTGTTGTATGTTATACACACTGGAATGTGTAAAGAGAAGAAGGAGTCACACAGTATAAAGCGCACTGGTATATCATCATCTTTTGGCCAGATGGCCTACATTAGGACATTTCTGATGTGAATTTGTTGTCAGAGCTGCTAAGAAGCTGACAGCAGTGTTAGAACCAGGTTAGAACAGAAGAGCATGCAGGTTTAACGCTGGGTGATAACTAGGTTGCAAATAAAACATAAATATCAAAAACCAAATCTAATGAACAACAATAAACACATCTGTATCAGTAATCAGGATTCAAAACATTTAATAAAGACAAAAACCATACCTTCATTTAAATCCTGCCACCTGCTGTTAGATAGGGGAAACAGCTTGGTTCATTACGGTGGAAACCACATTAGGCAAGGCAAGGCAAGTTTATTTGTATAGCACATTTTAACAACAAGGTAATTCAAAGTGCTTTACACAAAGCATAAAAGCAACAGGGAAATTTTAAAAAGTTTAAAAGCAACATAAAATATAATAACAGTTACAGTGTTACAATCAGGGTTAAAAGAGTTAAATGGAAAAAGCAATGATAAAAAGCTAAAAACAAAGAAAAAGAAAACAGGATAGTAAAAGTTACAGTGCAGTGTAAGTTACCAATAAAAAGAAAAATCTTAAATATTTAATTAAAAGCAATGGTAAAAAGAAAAGTCTTTAGTCTTAATTCAAAAGTACTGACTGTTTCAGCAGACCTGCAGTTATCTGGGAGTTTATTCCAAATATACGGTGCATAATAAATGAACGCTGCTTCTCCATGTTTAGTTTTGACTCTGGGGACAGAAAGTAGACCTGTCCCAGACGATCTGAGAGGTCTGGATGGCTGTAACGAAGCAGAAGATCGGAAACCATTTAGTGCTTTATAAACTAACAGCAGGATTTTGAAATCAATTCTTTGACATACAGGAAGCCAATGTAAAGACCTCAGAACTGGAGTGATGTTATCCACCTTTTTGTTCTTAGTGAGGACTCGAGCAGCAGCGTTCTGAATAAGCTGCAGCTGTCTGATGGATTTCCTAGGGAGCCCTGTAAGGACACTGTTCAGTGACAGTAGTCAAGTCGACTGAAGATAAATGCATGGATAAACTTTTCCAGGTCCTGCTGAGACCTAAGTCCTTTAATCCTTGATATATTCTTCAGGTGATAGTAGGCTGACTTTGTAATTGTCTTAATATGGCTCCTCAAATTCAGGTCTGAGTCCATGACCACACCAAGATTTCTGGCTTGATTTGTGGTTCTTAACATTACAGATTGAAGTCGAGCACTGAC
>NC_060155.1:7699715-7715063 GCF_021292245.1 Micropterus dolomieu | reverse complement strand
CTGCACGATTGCTCTATAAGTTGCTCTGTGTATCATCAGCTTTACTTTTTGCGTTGCCAAAATGCTGGATGCTTGTTTGTGCTTTTACTAATCGAGAAGACAAGCCTGAGCTATGTTAGGTGAGGGATTCCCCAGAAGGTAAAAGTAAACATTTCCGCAGTCCGAGCGGTGGCCGGAACCTGGCAGTAGAAATACGGCAGCGGATGCTGTAACGTTGTATGGATCAGATATGAAAAACACTTGCAGTTTGTGTTCATATCTTTCTTTTTGTTAAGTTGAAAGGTGATCCAAATAAAATTTGACTGCTGCGTCTCTACGGGGGAGTCGCGGTGTGAGCCGCTATGTTGGTCCGTTGTTTTGCCCTCCAGGTCACTGTGCATGTCACGTGACTGAAAACTATGAATTGCTGTTCAAAACGTTGATTCAATATTGGTGTACGATCGCCAGACACTTCTGGATCTTCGTTTCTCTGTTCCAGCCATGCGGCCCCTGCTCTACTGGCCCCCGCTGGCGCGGGGAAAATCTGCGGAACCTGCGGCCTCTGTGTCGGGTTCCTCAGAAAATCAGCGCTGCAGACCCGCCTGTTCCTGTCAGGATTGGCCTGATAAACGCTAGATCGCTAGCAAACAAAACTTTGAACCTTGAGGATTTCTTCACGTCCCGGGGATTGGATTTTCTCTGTGTGACTGAGACATGGCTGAGTGTTGGTGAGTCCAGTGCCTTTTCTGAACTCTTACCGCATGACTCTTGCTGTTTGAACTCCCCTCGGACGTCGGGCAGAGGAGGAGGTATAGCAACTGTTATAAGAATGTCTATAAATGTAAGCAATTGTTGCCATCATCCTCGGTCACCAGCTTTGAGCTGAGCTTATATCACACAGTGTTGTGTGCAGTGGTCTACCGGCCTCCCAAATACAATAAGGACTTTGTAAATGACTTGTCTGTAAATACGATCGTGTCCTCATTGTTGGGGATTTTAATGTTCATGTGTGTTGTCCTGAAAACCCAGTGGCAAAAGATTTTTTACATCTTGTGCAGTCTGTGTCTGTATGGGATTAATATCCCGCCATGATTCAACATTTTGAAAACTCAAAAAACTAAGATTTGTAAGCTTGCAAAATGTAAAAAATCTCTGCAAACATTGTTGTTTTTGAGTTTTCCGTGATTTGTGGCAGCAACGTAGACTGTATATGAAAATGGACGTAGCGTTTGTGACGTCACCCGTTGGTTTTGAAGCAAGGGGGTAAGCCAGAGATCAGAGATCGGACAGTGAAGCCGACCTAAGCCTGCATGGAGGGATCCATGTAGGCCCAAAAATGATGTCACAACCCTGTGACTCCCCGTTGCACATGAGAGATGTAACCCTATTGCTTAGATTATAAACTCTCGGCAATCAAAAACAAACTATCAGAGCAATCATCTGCTTTGGTGTTTGACAGGTGAACCTTGTAGGTGGGCTGATTAAACAGTAACGAGACGGGTCAAACACACTGAGCAATGAAACGTTTTGTGGGCGCATTTCTACAGCTACCAGAATTACGGTGTTTCTGCACTTCTACGTCATTAAACCGCGGTTATGCTACGCGATCATGCACAGGAAGTGGCCCTTTGGTAGTATTTTATTGGTCCAAAACTGGCTTCACTGCTCTCCATTCAAATCAGCGGGGTGGCTTCGTCAAGTAATATGTTTTGAAGCTCAAAATTGGCGTAGCTGGCCGGTATTCTGTCGATTTATGCTATCGAGATGTGCTATTTAGCGGTTCTGCGCATGACAGCTGTTCCATGTTTCCCTGCTCTATATTTGTTACTTGTTCACAAACGGTCCAGCAACACCCACCAACCCTTAAAAGAAGTGGACCTCAGTCCTCGGCAACATATTATGTGTTCAGGATTTAAATATTTTAAATAACACCAGAGTTTATTTATTAAAATAAGTTTTTTCTCAAGGATTGCTTTTCATTTTCCTGTTTTTTTTCCCTGTGTACCTCTGCCTTCTTAGGAGGCACTTTCTAGAGGTGTTTGAAAACTCCTGGTGTAACCAGTTTACATCACTTCTTCAAACAACAAAATAGTGGATAAAAATGTTAAAACAGTTGTTGAGGTGTAAAGTTGGATACATTTATTCAAAAAATAATTTCAGAAATTTATACAAAGGAAACAACATCTATACACAGTTTACTGAACCTAAACATGAAAATAAAGCAATAAAAGCAACTGTCATCTAAACAAACGCGTGGCAATAAATCGAATCTATAAATTACTCCTTAAAACAAGTAAATCTTCATGACTCCGAGGATCCCTCTGCATTGACCTGGCAGGAGCTGGGTCTGTTGTTCTCCCCTGGAGACAGCCGGCCTTCCTCCTTTGGGAGAAGACAGCAGTCAGTAGGTTGGTTGTGAGATATACAAATATTCTTCTTCCATTGGTACGACAATGTCAAAGTTAGAAATCAGAGCTTTGTTTATTATTATTTTGTTCTTGTTATGTTTCCTCCCACAGCACAGTCCTTCTGTTCTAACCAAAGAACGGATGTATGTACTGCAACTGTACCTCTTTGATGTCCTCCAGCGCTTGCATGATCGATGCGACCACCAGGTTCACCAGCACAAACTGAGCCATAACCACGAAACTGATGAGGTACAACGGAGAGACCCAGGAAAGTAAGATTCAGAAAGGAAGAGGGACTGGCACGCACACTGGAGACAACATTACAAAATCATTCTTACTTCAAAACCACAGAAATTATAATAAACTGACAATTGGAAACTAAACGGTAGAGCAAAAGTTAGGATACAACATTATTGTAATGCTTTGTTTTATGGGTCTGTAATTTACTAACGATTCCCCAAATGATTCCCTGAGAAGTTTCATTGAAAGAACTGCTCCATTTTAATCAAATGTAATTATTCATTATTCATATATGCACTTCATATATGTTAAATTGTATGCTCCCTGTAGACAAATTGTTTAGCTGACTTGTTGTCCACTGACTAAACACTGCTTATGTTACACTAGCACCTAAGTGAAATAAATTAATTAGAAGTTGCCAACACTGTCTCTATCTTCCCTATAATTAGAACCAAACTTTATTTTCAGAACATTTCCCAGAAAATTATTAGGAAATCACAGACCCATAAAATAAAGGGTTAGCACAGTTTCTTTAATAAGGAAATGGGGACTTGATGTCCCATGAATATCTCTTGCTCATCAACTGACCTCATGCTGTGCATTAAATAAAAACTACTGAACTACTGAAAACATCTCACTTTTTAAAACAACCCCGCAAGTCATCCTATCAAATAACTCGGTCACTTTGGAGTGATCCCATTGGCTGGTAGGTGTGGATTAACTTTAACACACGCTGACATTTTTTAGTATAAAAATATGTCGTGTTGTGCCGTCTCAGGAGTTCCTGTCCGCTACAGTGACCACAAGTGTTTCTTTTGTCCCACTGCTAATGTGGTGACTTTCTCTGTGTTGCAGCATTTATTAAAACTTGTTGATGTCATATTATACCAACAGAATATGCCAATAGTGTCGGTCAGAAAGACAGAGGTCTGATAACAGCAGATGTTTGAGAAGGCGTTTCTGGGCATCTCTATTAGAAACATTAGTCTCAGGTCAGCTGATAAAATCTCATGCCATATGCCATGCGCTTTGTTCGGATAATGCAGGAGGAGGCAGAGATAATTGGGGAGAAGACTAGACCACAGGTACAGATCACATTATTAAGTCTACTCCTTGGACTAGATAAGGAAGCTGCATGCTTATATTAAGAGAGCGGCTGATATTTATTTTGGCCTGTCTCCTAACGAAGTCAGTGTAGTAGGTGTCATTAAAAAGCACTCAAAATGCAGATCACTCATACTGTTCTTACTAAAACAAATTTAAATTCATTTCAAAATGTGAAATTTGTATAGGCCTATTCTGTAAATAGCTTTTTAATTTTTATCTTAATTAATCTTAATTTTATTGTTTATTTTCATTTTTGTCCTATCTTTCTAAATTTTTTATCATTTATTCACTGTTTCTGAAACTGCTGCAACATGCAAATATTCCCAGTGCAGGATCAGTTTTATTTTATTTTAATAATGTAAGGTTCATAAACAATCTCCATCTAACCATTTTTAGGTGCACACATTTGCATATTTATATAATATATTTATAACATGCTTAATATAATATGAAATACTCTACTCTACGAAATACTAAATAGTAACCTGACAGCCCAAATTTGAAAATTGAATATTTAAAATAAAAATGTAATTTATGTGTGGTTGTCTTTTTTTCATTTTATCTTCTTTTACGATATATCTATAAGAAATTGGTTTAAGGAAGTGTAGCTTCAGGCTTAAAATGTTTATCTATCCTAATATGCTGCTAAAACATTTTTCTTAGAGACCAGTGGCCGTTCTAGACCAATTTTATTGAGGGGACCAGGCTGGGGCCAGTTGTTTTGTCAGAGGGGCACATTCAATCCGGGACAAAAGAGACGAAGGCAATGTTCAAGCTTTCAAATATCTTGTTTAGTATATAACAATTGTTTGTTTCAGGTTTTGGTCCTGATGGGCCGCAGCCTCCTGCCAGAGGGGGCAGACTGAAACAGTTTGTGTCCGGGATGGGAGGGGTCAGATGCAATCTTTCCTGCATGCCTCAGATTCCTGGAGGCATACAGGTCCTGAAGAGAAGGTCCTCTGCAGAGCAAGAGGTAACACACACAGAGCTGCAGGACGACAGTGGACATAATTTGATAAATGCTGCCACCTTGTGGTTGAAAGAGACTTTGTACAAAGTACATAAAAAATAAAAAACATTTTTCAGATATAACAAAGTTCCACCATCTTTTCTACACCATGCATCACTATGCCAGTCTTCTTTATTTGTAAACACTTTTTTTCAACATGTTTCTTAGAGAGCTTGAATCCAGAGACTTGCTGCTTCTGCATTTTTGGAAAGTCTTCCAAGCCTTTCGATCTGAAGACAATTCATCATTTGAGGATTTAAATCACTGGCTTTAAACATAACGGACAAAGACTTTTAACCTTTATTAAAAAAGAATCATAGTCCATAGTTTACCTGACTCTCACACTGCACATCCCTGCACAAACTAGACTTTGCTATTAGTACATATCCTTTAATATTCTCTTGACCTTCAGTACTTGTTTTCTACATACTACAGTTTTTGTTATGTACCAAGATACAAAAGAAAATTCCTTGGATGTGTAAAACCTTGTTGGCAAAAAGGTTTCTGATTTTGATTCTTCTTTAGTAAGTTAGTAAGTAAGTTTCTACACATTTTCAGAATGGATTCATCTGTCCCAGTCCACCCTCAGCGAGAGATCATATCTGTGATCAGCCTGTTGCCTTACACAGCTGTGTAACACATCTGGTGGGTAGACATGGGAAACATATGAAGGTGTGTCCATATGTGAGTGAGTGGGAGGGAGGGAGTTATATAGAGTTAATTTGCATTGTAAGTAAAGGTTTTGCATTTTCTGGGTAACACACATCATGAGAGGAATCAATTCATTTTGGGTTTTAAGCTAATTCAGATCCGGTCTATTTATAATTCTATAAATCTATATTTTACTCATGCATATTAATTAATCTCAATGTGTTGATTTGTGTGGACAGTATAATGTGTAATATGTTTTTTTCAATGTGGGGAGCCTAACAAATAAACAAATATTGTTTAATCTTCTTCGGGACTTCTAGAATGTGACGGTTGAAACTGTTGATAATTGATCATTTTAATGTTTACTCTGCAAAAACACACGTCTTCCCTGTTAATGTTAGCTAGCTAGGAAAGGTAATACTTCTGAAAGGTGATACCAAGTGGTCAACAGTGTGACCACAGCCAAGTTATCCTCTTTTTCCTCTGGTAAATACTGTAACGTTTCATGTAACGTTAGTTAATTGCTGTTTTTTCCTCTAAAATGCTATTTGAGAGGTTAACATTGCATTGATTATCATGGCCTGATGTTAGGTTAAATAAGTGGACTTAACAATAACTAACGTTAACTAACTTAATGTTATCGCTAATGTTACCTTAAGAGTCTAATGTTAGCTAAACACATTTTGATCATTTAGCTGTGGGGACGCAAAATTGATCCGTAGTAAAAAAGAAGGTCATACATTTTGACAGTGGTGCTAACTTATGTGTTTGGCCAACGTTAAACTCAGTCCGTCTGTAAATTAACGTTGGGGCACTAACACCTTAACCAGTCAGCCTCTGTAGTCGACCCTTTGGTGTTTTACAGTTAGTTAACACTAACGTTAACGTTAAAGAGGGCCCAAGAGTCTAACAGGTCACAGATTAACACATTAACTTTGATGAAGATTAACGTTATCCAAAAGTCATTGATCTCCTTGTTTTAATTAACAGCCTGTAACGTTTGAACTGAATAAACGGCTGATTATTGTTTTGTTTGTCCAACGTTCTAAAGCTCTTACGTTATATTTTAAACCGCTAGCTAACACTTAGCCACCTGACGCTAACTTTACTTCAACTTGGCTAAGTCACTGGTGAATTTAACCTGAACAAACTTTCATCATTTGTTAAAGATTTGGGCTGAGTTTCTTATTTTTGGATATGCTATTCATGTGTATCAGGTGACAGAACTATCAAAGGCTAGTTACCTTGTAGCATCTAAGGAGCTAATGTTATTTTAGCTTACAGTAACTTCAAGTTATTAAATCACTGTAACGTTACCTGTTGTTTATTCAGAGTTGAACTGAACATTTTTTTCAAGTCCTGTCCCATTCCCCCACTACTGAACAAAATCTCTTATTTCCAATCTTAAATGTTGTCAGGTATGCCAGTCTGCATATGCAAAAACATAACGTTTACAGTATTACAGTACACTAAATGGTGCAAATTAGTTCCACCTTCACCAGTAAACCCTGAAATGTAGCTTACACATTAATGTATAAGTAATAAACACAGGGGAAGTTTCTGCAGAAGAGTAGTTTTACTTTTGATACTTAGGCTATTAACTAAGGACTTCTTTCTTGTAATGAAGTATTTTTGTAGTGTCGTATTATCCTCTCTTCACCTCTATCTAAGACTTTGCCCTCCCTTCAGAGAAAACGTACTCATGACTGATTCTGAGGGACAGAAGGAGGAGCCGGGGGAGGTGGCGCTCACTGTCCCAGAAAAAGTTCCCAATTCAAACTGTGTCTCCAAGGAGGAGGAGCAACCCTACCCCGACTTGTCCCCTGTGGTTTTTCACTGCTTGAAACAAACAACAATACCCCGTAACTGGTGTCTGCAAATGACCCACACACCATATCCTTTTTTACTGCTAGGAGTCTAAAAATGCCGAAAATGTATGTGTAGTAGTAATAATAATAATAATAATAATAATACATAGAAATTTCAAGCTTTATTACATATCATACTATTAAAATATTTCTGAGTGTATCTAAAGGATTCACAGGCATCTTTTTCTCACCAGTCTGACTGACAGATTAAAACTTTACGACACTGTAGAAAATCGGCCATCATTAATCCCCTTAGGTTTTTCTAGAATGTAATCCTCCTTTGTTGATGAATTATATGAATGAATATGATCTCTCATCCAGTGTGTTATAACCTTAACCTCTTCCTCCACGTGGTTGGGAATCGTGTCCACACTGATGATCCTGTTTTGATCTGCATTTCCGTCCTCTTAGGAAAACACACCTTTCGAAACTGTTTCAAACTGTTTACCTCAGTTTCTATTTCTGCAGTATGTCCAGATACCTGTTCTGTGATCTTTCATTGGCTACATGGTGTATCTATAAATAAAGAGACAAAGAAAAAGTGGCAATATCACGTCACATTTGAGACCAGCTAAATTATTAACATAAAAGGCTAAAGATAATCAAAATGTGCTTCTCTATTAGTAACAATAGTACTTTGTCACCATTGTTGTTTCTGCTGTATGTTTAATGGTACATTTTTTCTTTTATCTTGTTTGGCCAGGTATTGGATGATTTATTTTTTGCTTTCTTTATGGTGGAAATGCTCATCAATATGGCGGCCCTGGGAGTCATGGGCCATGAACGAAGTTACTTGAGCAACAACTGGAACAAGTTTGACTTCTTCATCAACTTGGCAACGTTAGTATCCCACAATGCCTATGGCTCACGCGGACAAATCACTCTGCGTTTCCTTGGTCACCTTAGGAAAGCATCATATTTAATTTCTCAGTTTTAAGCGGGACTCTGACTTTCTAACCGGAAAAACTATAAAGTTTGGACAGCTTTGGTCGAACTGGCCTGAAGTTTTGACTATATTTTAGAAAAGGCATTCCTCAAAAAAGTGTTTGAACCATCAACCTCTTATGTTTTTATATTCAATATTAGAATGTGTGTTATACAATTTCTGAAAAATAAGACTCATCTCCCTGTTTCTGTCTGCAACTGTCCCTTCAGGATGTTGGATTTTATTCTGGCTACTTTTGGCATCCGCTTACCAATCTGTACGGCGCTCAGGCCAATGCGACTGATCGGCAGAGTATCAAGTAAGTCATAACTTTAATGAGTCCTGTCAGAAACTAGCTAGACTTTCCCCAACACACCTACGAAGCAGTTGACCAATCACAACAGAGTGGACCAGCTGACCATTCAGAGCAGACTGGGATTTTTAGTGTTTTATAAAATGCTAAAGGTAGGTAGGTATCTTTTATACATTTATTTGAGGGGTATTTTTTTATTTCGGTCAGTAATTAGCCATGTGCAAAATGGAATTCAAGAACTACTGCATGCTGTGTACTATGATGTACTATATTTAATAAAAACAATACACAATTTCTGGGCGGCACGGTGGTGCAGAGCCCCACAGCGAGAAGGACGTGGGTTCAAACCCCGGTTTCCCTGGCCTTTCTGTGTGGAGTTTGCATGTGTGTGGGTTCTCTCTGGGTGCTCCGGCTTCCTCCCACCATCCAAAGACATGCGGACTATGCGGATGTCAGCTGGGATTGGCTCCAGCGACCCTGTACGCAGGATAAGCGGTTGACGATGGAACTTTCCTTCTGAAATTGTGTAGCATACATGATTTTTAATACAAATACTAACTTTTAATATGATCCTAAAGACTATATGCAGGTATTTTAATCAAATACCTCTCCACAATGGAACCATAGATGTCAAACAGTTATACTGTTCTTAGTTTTAAGCATTTGATAAAAAGGGAAAACAATTGTCAGTTGTTAAACTAAGTCGTTGAGGGGTTGAGCAAATAATTGAGTTACAACCAACCGTTGTCTTTGAAGAATTTATTTAACTAAAGAGAATAAACAGAGAACCACTACAACACAAATATAGCTGGTCCAGAGACCTGCCGCCAAGGGCAGTTTCGGGCGTCTGGCCCCAAGCAAAGCGATGCATAATCATTTACACAGTCTAGGTTTCTATGTTTTGGCGAACACAGATCCTCTCTCGGCCTTGAATGAACATTCCAGGAGAGGAGAGAAACAACAAGAGGGGGTAAACACCAAAACAATCTCACAGCTCTGACCTAAACCCTAGTAAATGTGGACAGACTAACATAAGAAAGTATAGAAGAAGAAAAGGTTAAGGATAAAAACACAATACATATATCTATAAAGTTAAAGAGAATAGTAATAATAATGATATTATTTTAAGATCATAGATAGTAGATTAAATGTAAGAGGACACAATTTTCTGCCATAACAGAAAGCTAGCTTCCTGGATAATATTGGCTGTTAAACATTCGTACTTAAATATATATATATATAAGCAAGTTACACGAACATGGCATCGTATTATGAACAATGAAATTCAGAGTAATACATTAAACAGCAGGGGCAGCATTTCAGAACAATGGCATGTAATACTTAGTTTGTCCTCTTGGGGGACTCTTGTTCCACGAGAGGAGACTGACGATCACGTTGATTATTTCTTTAAAACAATCATTTGCTCAAGAGCTGGGGAAATTAGTTATTTAACATTACATTCGAGCTGGGAAATTAATCAAGTAGCACAGGATAACATTTCTGGAGGAGTATAAGAAGTTTTGGGAATAAAGCATTGGTTAAAAACATCACTTAAACGAATGTCAGGAATTATTGCTGAAAATTAAAGAGCACTGCAAAATGAACTTCTATGGATTCTTCTTTACTATAATAATAATAATAATAATAATAATCCTTATTTGTAGAGCACTTTTCAAAAACAAGTTACAAAGTTCTTTAACAAGTGTAAAGAATAATACAAAAAAAACAAGATAAGAGCATGAAAACATTGAAAAGACTAAAATACAGATTAATATAAAATTAGTAAAATACAATAAAATAAAAGGGATAAAATAAAGTCAAATAAGATCGGGAAAGGCTCTCCTATAAAAGTATGTTTTAAGAAGGGACTTAAAACAGTTCACTGACTCAGCCGACCTGATTTCCTCGGGCAGGCTGTTCCAGCTGGGACCCGATGACCAGGATTTCTGTTTTGTCTGAGTTTAGCTGGAGGAAATTATTTGACATCCATTTTTTAACTTCACAAAGGCAGTTGTTAAGTGAACTCAGCATTCCAGGGTCTGGGGATCTGACGGGCAAGTATATTTGTGTGTCATCAGCATAAATATGAAAAGAAATGTCCGAGGGGAAGCAGATACAAGGAAAACAAAATGGGTCCTAAGACCGACCCCTGAGGCACACCATATTTAACTGGACAGAATGAGGAGACATAGTTGTTTACAGAAACGCAAAACTTCCTATTTGACAGGTAGGATGAAAACCATTCTAGGGCAGTACCAGAGATCCCCACCCAGTGCCTCAGTCAGTCTAACATGATGTTGTGATCAATGGTGTCAAAAGCAGCGCTAAGGTCCAGGAGTACCAGGACTGAGCAAATTTTAAAAATAATTTACAAGGTTTGGAGTCCTCCTCGTTAGGCCAGGGAACATTGTATTTAACAAATGTTGCCTCTGGAATACATTGTTACATTTTTGGTTTAGAAAATCAACCTGGCTTATCTTTACATTCTGTAATTTGGGTGTCAGTGTGTTTTCTAGATTGTTTTTAATTAACTGAATAAGAGCCATTGGAATGTTTTGTGTCACCTTAGAATAGTTTTCCAAGGAGCAATCCAATTTATATTTATCCTTAATCCAATTTAAGTAAATTACCACTTTCATCCAGCAAATGCACAATCCACCATATTTGTTTCTCCATCCAGTTGTCCATGAATATGGATTTTCTTTTGCTCCATATGACTCTATTGTTCCATAGCAGAACGTTATGTGGACTAAAATTATGTGTGTAAATAATTTTCCAGTATGACTCGTTTGTGAAAGGCACTTTAGATATTTTAATAAAAAAATCAATGTCACCCAATTTCTTGAACAGAAGTGAAGGTATAGTGAACCTGATCTCCTCACTGTTCTTTAGAAACAATTGTAGCCATTTCATTTTTAATACACCATTCATGATATCAACATTTATTGCTTTTAATCCCACCATCTTCCTATTTTTTTTTTTTTTAGAATTCTATACTACTTTTTTATTGTAATGTTTATTTTTCCAAATGAAGTTGAAATTTAGTTTGTTGATTTATTTTATCTTCCTGGGAGATATAGCTAACAAATATGCAGGGTAAATCAGCCAGGATATACTTTCCATTTTTGTTGTGTTCTTCCAAACAGAGACATGTCTCTTTGTAGCCAAATGTTTATTGCTTTCTTCCATTTCTCTGTACAATTTTGAATATTACTTTTCTCACTTGTGTTTGGACATTTGGTTATTAAAATTCCTAGGTATCGAGTATCTTTCTTGACTGGTATATTGAAAAGTGACGAATTGGGACAGTTGTGGATACTCATAACTTCACATTTGTTGAGGTTCAAACAGAGACCAGATGCTTGAGAAAATGACTCTACTGTCTTTAAGGCCAACAGAATTTGTTCTTTGTGAAAAGCGTTGTGTCGTCAGCTAGCTGACTTATAGTTAACATTTTACCATCTATGTTTAGTCCTTCGATGTTTGAGTTTTTTGAGGATAGCGAGTAGTTCAGAAACCGTAAAAAATTAAAAGATGGGAAATACTACATCCTTGTCTTATGCCTCTTCCTACATTGAATCTGGGGCACATGCCCTCTGGGAGGGACACACTGTTAAACTGTTAAAGTTTGTATGCTGCATAATAATCATATCTAAAAACCTATGGCCAAATCAAAAGTGTTTAAGAGTGTCAAAAATAAGTGTGTGTTCGAGTCAAAGGCTTTAAAGAAACCATGAATAATATAAAGCCATCATTATTAATTAGGTGGCCATCAATAAGGTCCAGAACCAAGCGGATGTTATTATGGATAGATTTACCTTTGAGGAATCCTGATTGAGTTGAGCTAATGATTTTAGATAAACCTTCTTTTAATCTTGCTGCCAAGACTGCAGTGAACATTTTATAATCAGTATTCAGAAGAGTTATAGGTCTTCAATTGCCTAAAATCCTTTTGTATTTTCCAGGTTTATTCCTTGTTTCATCGTTGTCATTAGTTCCTTCTGGTCGATACATTCATTTAGTGCCTGGAGAAGTAAAAATTTGATTTCTTCCCAGAAATGTTTAGAAGTCAGGCGTTATTCCATCTGGCCCCGGGGAGTGATCAGATACTATCTTTTTAATAATGCAGTCAGAGGGAGAAGAGAAGCTTGGTGCCTTTCAAGCAGCCGTGTGCAGAAAGTAGCTTGTCAATGTCAGTTTGGGTGAACCGACCAATCACAGCCAGGATGGGGCGGGACATTTCAAAATATTGACAGATAGGTGCCATTTACACTGAGGACGCTGGGGACAGGTCAGTATCAGAATGTCTCCATCACTTTTTTAAAAGCTTTTTTTGAAAATGTTCTGAAAAGCAAATGAAATGGACAATAAGAAAACATGCAATGCAATTGAAATATATAAGAAACTAATGTTCATTGTCCAAAAGCTGATTATTGCATTATATTCCATTATATTTTTGTATTTTGAAATGTCACCTGCCACCTTTAATCTTAAGTAATAGGCTACAATAACAGTTCTAGAACTGGCCTTAGCCACTGAAATACCCAAGGTGCCACACACAGACTTGCAGAGAGGTTGGAGGAGTTGTTGGGAGGAGCATATCTAACATCAAAGCTCATCGTGGATACAATTCCTACCTTTCCAGGAAAAACTTTCAAATCCAACAGGCTGGACTGTCAACTTTTTCACCATGCCTAAAACCGGCTAATTCCTGTTTTCATTCGTCCTCTATGTCCTGTATATTCCACGTTTCCGGGGACTAGACCAGACCAAGGTACGTTTTAACCGTTTGTTTTTTTGTTTTAATTAACAAAGGCAGAAATCAGAAACGGGTCGTTTTCCCGTTTTTTCAGTTTTGGGCCCGAAACGAAAAAAAACAACATTCACTTTGTTTTTTTGTTTTTTTTTAATCAAAACAAAAATACGAATTTATTACTCAATATTTCCTTTCATTGGTGGGTGGGACTTCATCAACGACTTGCTTCTGATTGGATAGTGTGCTCCATCACTTATCTTGATCAAGGTTCTCCCAAAGAATTTCCATTCCTGCTGTGGCTCTCCCTCTTTGCTTTAAGACAATGCAATGTGATGAATTAAACAAAGGTATTTCTGTTATTTAGCATTACAGATTAAGGCTTATTTTAGTAAATGCTGTGAACAGTAAAGTGTTGTCAATATTACAAAGATCGATGGCATCGAACAACAGCAAGCACACGAAAAGGATTTACAGAAAATGAGCAGCAGGTGTCGCCCTGCACCTCCCTCAGCTGTGATCACCTGGAGCCACTTCAGAAAACAGAACTCCACTGAGTTCATCCTGCTGTGTTTAAAGACTCATCACACCTGATATGGTCTTGTTAGTTTTATGTCTACTCAAGACTGCCGACATTTGAACAAATTTCTGAGTAAGAAAAGGGGTTTTGCACCTTTGTAGCCACAGAATATTATATTATTATAATTGTGTCTGAAGCTTCTATCCATACATACCGTATGTGATGTGATTTTCAAAACTAGCCTTGATGGCAGATGCAAGCCAATAAGACTTAAGAGTCATATCATATTTTATTATTAATTACTATTGCCCAGGTTTAATCAAATTTGCAAATAAAACAGCTGCTTTGTGGAAACATGACGCCAATGTGTCCCTGAGCGCGCGACCTCTGACATGAACAGCAGCTGTAAGTCGCTTTGGATAAAAGCATCAGCTAAATGAATAAATGTAAACGCAATGAACATAAAGCCAAAAAAAGAGAACGTGATAAAATATGATCTACTCCACTGTGTCAAAACAGCAACCAGCTTTTGTTAGTTTTAATAAAACACCAGGTAGTTGCGCATTAGACT
Source organism: Micropterus dolomieu (assembly GCF_021292245.1). Taxonomy (NCBI): domain Eukaryota; kingdom Metazoa; phylum Chordata; class Actinopteri; order Centrarchiformes; family Centrarchidae; genus Micropterus; species Micropterus dolomieu. The sequence continues at coordinate 7,700,719 of NC_060155.1, read as the reverse complement.
GAATCCCCTCTGTGAGCGTGCATATTATCATGATGGAGAACCCAAATGCCAGTGCGTCAGAGATGAAAAATGGCGAAGGGGCAAAAACACCTTCACGGCGTGAAGCGCAGTTGCGTTTGGGGCGTTTCCAACTCCAATTTTGCTAGTTTGACGGCATAAATAATTGTGTTGGCGCCGGGCGCGTGGTTCAAAAGATTCGTACTTAGTCTGTGAATAAGTCATGGGTGTGTAGGGCATAACATGCAATACACCAATCAGTGTCATCTCCCTTTCAAAGCCAGGTGCGCCTGCTATTATAATAGCGCAGGTGTATTCAATTAGATTTCAAAGAGGTCCAGTTAGAGAAAATTTCCTGAAGCAAAGGTCCGGAACATCAAAACGACGAACTTGCGTTATCATTCAGTACTATAACCTATAGTTGTATCAACACTTGTTTTTAGTCAACAACGGACTGTCAAATCAAATAATATTTCAGTCAGTTTTCAAATCAAACTGGAGGGATAATAAATAATAACTATTCAAATAATAAATTCTAAATTTAAGTAAACTAAATTAAAGTGCCTAATTTTTAGAAAATATTTAATAAAAAGTGTAGCTTGAAGTGATGAAGTGTAGTCTTAACCAATTTTATAATAAACACAAATGAACAGCTGTAATGCCTCCTCTTCTCTTTCATTTCCTCTTACAGAGCTACCACTTTCCTACTTTCTGTTGTTCAGTGAGAAACCTGAGCTCCAGCTAGCATATTGGAGATCTATGAGATATTCTGGTTTTGAACTGCCCGTGGGAGGAATGTACATGTAAAAATCTGTACATTCTTGATTAAAAGTCATGTGAAATCTCTTTTATCTTTCGTCTCCTCAATTCGGGTGTGTTTCCAAAACGTCTCTGGTGAATCTCGCGGACTCGACTCGCAAGCATCGGTATGCACAGATTTGATTGGCTGAGCAGCGTCACATGAGACGATTGGAGCACATGCGATTGGTCTGTGAGTTTCCTGGTCC
>NC_060155.1:7698691-7699615 GCF_021292245.1 Micropterus dolomieu | reverse complement strand
CTAGCTAGACTTTCCCCAACACACCTACGAAGCAGTTGACCAATCACAACAGAGTGGGCCAGCTGACCAATCAGAGCAGACTGGGATTTTTAGTGTTTTATAAAATGCTAAAGGTAAGTATTTTATCTTTATACATTTATTTGAGGGGTATTTTTTTATTTCGGTCAGTAATTAGCCATGTGCAAAATGGAATTCAAGAACTACTGCGTGCTGTGTACTATGCAGTACTATATTTAATAAAAACTTCTGGGCGGCACGGTGGTGCAGAGGTTAGCACTGTCGCCCCACAGCAAGAAGGATGTGGGTTCAAACCCCGGTTTCCCTGGCCTTTCTATGTGGAGTTTGCATGTGCGTGGGTTCTCTCCGGGTGCTCCGGCTTCCTCCCACCATGCGGACTATGCGGATGTCAGCTGGGATTGGCTCCAGCGACGCAGGATAAGCGGTTGACGATGGAACTTAATTCATAAATCCTCATTAGGGTAGCACCGGAAATTCAGTTCGCCCAGGGTCTCCGGACTCCCTAAGTAATGTTATGGGTTTAATAATTACACAATTATTCCTAGTGATCAGTTAGTAGTGATTGCTTAATCATTTCTATAAAATCAGTCAGTCAATCCAGGTAACTTACAAAATATGATTGATTATCATGGCCTGATGTTAGGTTAAATAAGTTGACTTAACAATAACTAACGTTAACTAACTTAATGTTATAGCTAATGTCTTAAGAGTCTAACGTTAGCTAAACACATTTTGATCATTTTAGCTGTGGGGACGCAAAATTGATCCCGTAGGAAAAGAGAAGGTCATACATTTTGACAGTGGTGCTAACTTATGTGTTTGGCTAACGTTAAACTCCGCTGTTTTGTTTGTCTGGCCTCTTGGGGCGTGTCCCCAGGGGGCTTGGCTTCCGGTCTCCTCCGAGAC
>NC_060155.1:7682210-7698591 GCF_021292245.1 Micropterus dolomieu | reverse complement strand
CTGATATTTATTTTGGCCTGTCTCCTAAGGAGGTCAGTGTAGTAGGTGTCATTAAAAAGAACTCAAAATGCAGATCACTCATACTGTTCTTACTAAAACAAATTTAAATTCATTTCAAAATGTGAAATTTGTATAGGCCTATTCTGTAAATAGCTTTTTAATTTTTATCTTAATTAATTCTTAGTTTTTCATTTTTGTCTTATCTTTCTAAATTATGTTTCATTTATTCACTGTTTCTGAAACTGCTGCAACATGCAAATATTCCCAGCGCAGGATCAGTTTTATTTTATTTTAATCATGTCAGGTTCATAAACAATCTCCATCTAACCATTTTTAGGTGCACACATTTGCATATTTATATAATATATTTATAATATATGCTTAATATAATATGAAATACTCTACTCTACGAAATACTAAATAGTAACCTGACAGCCCAAATTTGAAAATTGAATATTTAAAATAAAAAAGTAATTTATGTGTGGTTGTTTTTTTTTCATTTTATCTTCTTTTACGATATATCTATAAGAAATTGGTTTAAGGAAGTGTAGCTTCAGGCTTAAAATGTTTATCTATCCTAATATGCTGCTAAAACATGTTTCTTAGAGACCAGTGGCCTGGGGCCAGTTGTTTTGTCAGAGGGGCACATTCAATCCGGAACAAAAGAGACGAAGGCAATGTTCAAGCTTTCAAATATCTTGTTTAGTATATAACAATTGTTTGTTTCAGGTTTTGGTCCTGATGGGCCGCAGCCTCCTGCCAGAGGGGGCAGACTGAAACAGTTTGTGTCCGGGAGACTAGTTTGTGCCTCAGAGTCCTGGAGGCATACAGGTCCTGAAGAGATGGAAGGAGACAGCCAATCACCTTCTCTGCAAGAGGTAACACACACAGAGCTGCAGGACGACAGTGGACATAATTTGATAAATGCTGCCACCTTGTGGTTGAAAGAGACTTTGTACAAAGAGGCAAAGATAAACACATTTTTCAGATGTAACAAAGTTCCACCATCTTTTCTACACCATGCATCACTATGCCAGTCTTCTTTATTTGTAAACACTTTTTTTCAACATGTTTCTTAGAGAGCTTGCACATCCCTGCACATCCCTGCACAAACTAGACTTTGCTATTAGTACATATCCTTTAATAATCTCTTGACCTTCAGTACTTGTTTTCTACATACTACAGTTTTTGGTATGTACCAAGATACAAAAGAAAATTCCTTGGATGTGTAAAACCTTGTTGGCAAAAAAGTATCTGATTTTGATTCTTCTTTAGTAAGTTAGTAAGTAAGTTTCTACACATTTTCAGAATGGATTCATCTGTCCCAGTCCACCCTCAGTGAGAGATCATATCTGTGATCAGCCTGTTGCCTTACACAGCTGTGTAACCACATCTGGTCTGAATCTGGTGGGTAGACATGGGAAACATATGAAGGTGTGTCCATGTGTGAGTGAGATTTTCATGTAACGTTAGTTAATTGCTGTTTTTTCCTCTAAAATGCTATTTGAGAGGTTAACATTTCATTGATTATCATGGCCTGATGTTAGGTTAAATAAGTTGACTTAACAATAACTAACGTTAACTAACTTAATGTTATCGCTAATGTTACCTTAAGAGTCGATCATTTTAGCTTTGGGGACGCAAAATTGATCCCGTAGTAAAAGAGAAGGTCATACATTTTGACAGTGGTGCTAACTTATGTGTTTGGCTAACGTTAAACTCAGTCCGTCTGTAAATTAACGTTGGGGCACTAACACCTTAACCAGTCAGCCTCTGTAGTCGACCCTTTGTTGTTTTTCAGTTAGTTAACACTAACGTTAACGTTCAAGAGGGCCCAAGAGTCTAACAGGTCACAGATGAGATTGAAGCGATCAAAGTTTACAACATATTTAACGTTAAACATATTAGCTAACATGCATGATTTGTAACAGTAAAGTTATAACATTAACGGTATGGAATAACAAATAAAGTCTGGTAATGTTAAAGTCGATGGTGGTTGGGGTGGATCAACATTAACTTTGATGAAGATTAACGTTATCCAAAAGTCATTGATCTCCTTGTTTTAATTAACAGCCTGTAACGTTTGAACTGAATAAACGGCTGATTATTGTTTTGTTTGTCCAACGTTCTAAAGCTCTTACGTTATATTTTAAACCGCTAGCTAACACTTAGCCACCTGACGCTAACTTTACTTCAACTTTACCATTTGGCTAAGTCACTGGTGAATTTAACCTGAACAAACTTTCATCAATTGTTAAATATTTGGGCCGAGTTTCTTATTTTTGGATATGCTATTCATGTGTATCAGGTGACAGAACTATCAAAGGCTAGTTACCTTGTAGCATCTAAGGAGCTAATGTTATTTTAGCTTACAGTAACTTCAAGTTATTAAATCACTGTAACGTTACCTGTTGTTTACCTTCATATTTATTCAGAGTTGAACTGAACATTTTCAACAAGTCCTGTCCCATTCCCCCACTACTGAACAAAATCTCTTATTTCCAATCTTAAATGTTGTCAGGTATGCCAGTCTGCATATGCAAAAACATAACGTTATAAGTTTATAAAATATTATGGATTACAGTACACAGTGCAAATTAGTTCCACCTTCACCAGTAAACCCTGAAATGTAGCTTACACATTAATGTATAAGTAATATACACAGGGGAAGTTTCTGCAGAAGAGTAGTTTTAGTTTTGATACTTAGGCTATTAACTAAGGACTTCTTTCTTGTAATGAAGTATTTTTGTAGTGTAGTATTATCCTCTCTTCACCTCTATCTAAGACTTTGCCCTCCCTTCAGAGAAAAGGTACTCATGACTGATTCTGAGGGACAGGAGGAGGAGCCGGGGGAGGTGGCGCTCACTGTCCCAGAAAAAGTTCCCAATTCAAACTGTGTCTCCAAGGAGGAGGAGCAACCCTACCCCGACTTGTCCCCTGTGGTTTGTCACTGCTTGAAACAAACAACAATACCCCGTAACTGGTGTCTTCAAATGACCCACACACCATATCCTTTTTTACTGCTAGGAGTCTAAAAATGCCAAAAATGTATGTGTAGTAGTAATAATAATAATAATAATAATAATACAAAGAAATTTCAAGCTTTATTACATATCATACTATTAAAATATTTCTGAGTGTATCTAAAGGATTCACAGGCATCTTTTTCTCACCAGTCTGACTGACAGATTAAAACTTTACGACACTGTAGAAAATCGGCCATCATTAATCCCCTCAGGTTCTTCTAGAATGTAATCCTCCTTTGTTGATGAATTATATGAATGAATATGATCTCTCCTCCAGTGTGTTATAACCTTAACCTCTTCCTCCACGTGGTTGGGAATTGTGTCCACACTGATGATCCTGCTTAACTGTGTGACTCTGGCCATGTACAAGCCCTGTGAAGAGACAAACATCATCCTAGAGGTCAGTGTGAGCCCTGCACTGTTATTAGTGGACACTGGCAGTGGAATGTACATTTACTGCGTCATTGGCACATTTTAAATTCAATTAAAAGTGTTTTTAATCTGCATTTCCGTCCTCTTAGGAAAACACACCTTTCAAAACTGTTTCAAACTGTTTACCTCAGTTTCTATTTCTGCAGTGTGTCCAGATACCTGTTCTGTGATCTTTCATTGGCTACATGGTGTATCTGTAAATAAAGAGACAAAAAAAAAGTGGCCATATCACGTTACATTTGAGACCAGCTAAATTATTAACATAAAAGGCTAAAGATAATCAAAATGTGCTTCTCTATTAGTAACAATAGTACTTTGTCACCATTGTTGTTTCTGCTGTATGTTTAATGGTACATTTTTTTCTTTTATCTTGTTTGGCCAGGTATTGGATGATTTATTTTTTGCTTTCTTTATGGTGGAAATGCTCATCAATATGGTGGCCCTGGGAGTCTTTGGCCATGAACGAAGTTACTTGAGCAACAACTGGAACAAGTTTGACTTGGCAAAGTTAGTATCCCACAATGCCTATGGCTCACTCGGACAAATCACTCTGCGTTTCCTTGGTCACCTTAGGAAAGCATCATATTTAATTTCTCAGTTTTAAGCGGGACTCTGACTTTCTAACCGGAAAAACTATAAAGTTTGGACAGCTTTGGTCGAACTGGCCTGAAGTTTTGACTATATTTTAGAAAAGGCATTCCTCAAAAAAGTGTTTGAACCATCAACCTCTTATGTTTTTATATTCAGTATTAGAATGTGTGTTATACAATTTATGAAAAATAAGACTCATCTCCCTGTTTCTGTCTGCAACTGTCCCTTCAGGATGTTGGATTTTATTCTGGCTACTTTTGGTATCCGCTTACCAATCTGTACGGCGCTCAGGCCAATGCGACTGATCGGCAGAGTATCAAGTAAGTCATAACTTTAATGAGTCCTGTCAGAAACTAGCTAGACTTTACCCAACACACCTACGAAGCAGTTGACCAATCACAACAGAGTGGACAAGCTCACCATTCAGAGCAGACTGGGATTTTTAGTGTTTTATAAAATGCTAAAGGTAGGTATTTTATCTTTATACATTTATTTGAGGGGTATTTTTTTATTTCGGTCAGTAATTAGCCATGTACAAAATGGAATTCAAGAACTACTGCATGCTGTGTACTATGATGTACTATATTTAATAAAAACAATGCACAACTTCTGGGCGGCACGGTGGTGCAGAGCCCCACAGCAAGAAGGACGTGGGTTCAAACCCCGGTTTCCCTGGGCTTTCTGTTTGGAGTTTGCATGGGTTCTCTCTGGGTGCTCCGGCTTCCTCCCACCATCCAAAGACATGCGGACTATGCGGATGTCAGCTGGGATTGGCTCCAGCGACCCTGTACGCAGGATAAGCGGTTGACGATGGAACTTTGCTTCTGAAATTTTGTAGCATACCTACGTATGATTTTTAATACAAATTCTGAATATTAATATTTCAGAAATATTAATTCATAAATCCTCATTAGGGAAGCACCGGAAATTCAGTTCGCCCAGGGTCTCCGGACTCCCTAAGTAATGTTATGGTTTTAATAATTACACAATTATTCCTAGTGATCAGTTAGTAGTGATTGCTTAATCATTTCTATAAAATCAGTCAGTCAATCCAGGTAACTTACAAAACTCCGCTGTTTTGTTTGTCTGGCCTCTTGGGGCGTGTCCCCAGGGGGCTTGGCTTCCGGTCTCCTCCCAGACTTCAGTGTATTAACTTTTAATATGATCCTGAAGACTATATGAACGTATTTTAATCAAATACCTCTCCACAATGGAACCATAGATGTCAAACAGTTATACTGTTCTTAGTTTTAAGCATTCGATAAAAAGGGAAAACAATTGTCAGTAGTTAGACATAAAAAGTGTTTTAACATTTCGGAGAGTCCACGTCGGATTAATAAACTGTTGTGGAAATTGTATTCCTGTTGAGGGGTTGAGCAAATAATTGAGTTACAACCAACCGTTGTCTTTGAAGAATTTATTTAACTAAAGAGAATAAACAGAGAAGTACTACAACCCAAATATAGCTGGTCCAGAGACCTGCCGCCAAGGGCAGTTTCGGGCGTCTGGCCCGGAGCAAAGCGATGCATAATCATATACACAGTCTAGGTTTCTATGTTTTGGCGAACACAGATCCTCTCTCGGCCTTGAATGAACATTCCAGGAGAGGAGAGAAACAACAAGAGGGGGGTAAACACCAAAACAATCTCACAGCTCTGACCTAAACCCTAGTAAATGTGGACGGACTAGTAATAGTAATAGTAATAATAATGATATTATTTTAAGATCATACATAGTAGATTAAATGTAAGAGGACACAATTTTCTGCCATAACAGAAAGCTAGCTTCCTGGATAATATTGGCTGTTAAACATTCGTACTTAAATATATATATATAAGCAAGTTACACGAACATGGCATCGTATTATGAACAATGAAATACAGAGTAATACATTAAACAGCAGGGGCGGCATTTCAGAACGATGGCATGTAATACTTAGTTTGTCCTCTTGGGGGACTCTTGTTCCATGAGAGGAGTCTGAAGATCACGTTGATTATTTCTTTAAAACAATCATTTGCTCAAGAGCTGGGGAAATTAGTTATTTAACATTACATTCAAGCTGGGAAATTAATCAAGTAGCACAGGATAACATTTCTGGAGGAGTATAAGAAGTGTTGGGAATAAAGCATTGGTTAAAAACATCACTTAAACGAATGTCAGGAATCATTGCTGAAAATTAAAGAGCACTGCAAAATGAACTTCTATGGATTCTTCTTTACAATAGCAACAACACAGTAATATAACTACTCAAATGGAAGTGGAGAGACCTGCTAAGTATTTAACAAAGATTATTTACGTAAATCAATAAGGCAAGTATTAAGGAGAACATTCTTGTTCCCGCAAAGAATTGTGGGCTGTCCTCCTCTGGTGTTCTGGAGTTTCTCACCAATTCACATCTGGGTGTGAAGATGAGAATATCCTTTGATGTGAGGTAATTAAAGAAAGAGGGAAGGTCATTTGCCAAGGTTACGTGTGTTGAGGGGCAGTATAGGGTTTCCTGCCCTCCTTCCAAAAGAGTTCTGAGGAGAAAGTTAGTTTCTGGTTAGTGATGATATTGTCATTTTAACAGTCAGGGCATCGAGTTTTATCTCAGCTTCACCAGAGGTGGTAAGTTTTACAATCTAACTGCCCAAAACAGCACTTAGGGAAAGCAAACCTTTCACTTGGGTCAGGCTGTCTGTTGAGGGGGAAATATCTCAACCCCCACCCCTTCCTCAGGGAGAGACAGAGAGTTTTGGAATCTCTTCTTGGCATAAAATAATTAAAACATCCATTACAATGAGAGTCAGATCCAAATGCATGTGGATTCAAACTGACTTTTCTCCTGCAAGGGCACAGCACAGACAGGGCAGCAAGTGCCCATGTCTGCATTCGTACTACAGTATATGCTTGTGTGTGTGTGTCTGTGTGTCTGTGTGTCTTTGACGTGAAATATTGGTAAAAATACATTGTGACGGCATCTTTTTGTGTTTTGGTGCAGGCATGCGAAGCATGGTGACAGTCCTCTTGAACACTGTGCCGTTGCTTACAAATTTTCTCCTCCTCTACCTCTTTGTCATCCACGTCTTCTCCGTTGTGGGAGTTCAGCTGTGGGCGGGGCAGCTGCTCAACCGCTGCTTCCTGGGAGAGGACATTCCTGCGTAAGGAAATTGCCTTTTTTCACATCTCTCTGGGCTAGAAGTTGCACAAATGGCCTCAATATATTGCTGTAATTTACAATTTAATATGTAATGTGATAAGCAACAACAAATCCTCACATTTATAAAGCTAGAACCAGCGAATGTTTGGTACTTTTGCATGAATAATAACTTAATAATATCCTGCCATGTAAATTTGAAGTGAGTTGTAGTATGTCAGTTAACTTATTCATGTCAAATTTTCAGTCCCACATTCTGTTTTTCTCATTTTTATTCTCAGTTTTGTGTCTATGTATCATTTAAATGATCCATTGTATGTTAGCTCTGTTTTTCTTAAGATCCTGGACAAAAACCCTGTTATGTCAAAACTAAAAGCTATGTAATGATACCTATAATACAGCAATTCTAAGCTGTTATCATTCTTTTTCTATACAGAATGTACAACGTGTCCTTGAGTCCACACTACAAGTCCAAGAATGATGAAAATTTCCCATTTATCTGTTCGCCTGATGAGAAGCATGGGATGTTACACTGCCATGATGTTCCACCTTACAAACATGGTGGGGAAACCTGCTCATTGGCTGCCCCCCACCATGTTTCAGCTCTGAATGAGTTAGTCCCTACGGGGGCTGCGGCCAGTGCCAACGCCTGTGTGAACTGGAACTTGTACTACAATGTCTGTCGCGCTGGGGACCACAACCCTCACTTGGGAGCTGTCAATTTTGATCACATCGCCAATGCCTGGTTAACCATATTCCAGGTAAGAGTGGCTTTGATATGTGCAGAAATACATTTGGATGTGGACATGTGGAAGAAAAGCATGGAGAGCAGTCAGATGTCTGTGGACTTTTCAGACATGAACTTTATGGTTCGTGTGGGACTGACGTTCTGTCTGTCATCCTCTGCTACCGGTCTATATGATTCAGCATCAAAGAGTCATAGCAAAATCTAGATGTCTATGAACGTCTTCCAGTAGCTTCAACCAAGTCCAGTTGCCCTTCATTTTAACCTTCGTTGGATAGCAAAATCTAGCTTTCCTCTGGCTGGAGAGAGCTTATTAAAATGTTGTTAAAATTTTGCCACATAGTAATATTTTCTTTGCATCCCTCTCTGTCTCTCTCTTCCCCAGGTTGTCAGGCTGGAAGGATGGACGGAGATCATGTTTTATGTTATGGATTGTTATTCCTTCTGGAGTTTCATATTTTTCATACTTGTCACCATTGTAAATACCCACTTAGTTAACAACCTTATTATTTGACCCTCCTCTTCTCAAAACACTACCTCAAAATGATGTTTTGGTATTCTTCCAGACTGATCAATTTGGTCTGTAAAGCTGGTTAAATAACTTCATTGACCTCTATGCAAATCCAACAACAGCAGCAAAATACACTGAGATTTGAGTTTTGGCCTAAAATATCATGGGTCTTGTTTTAACCAGACGAAGGACCAAACCAAACCTTTGCAGCATTTAATAAGCATTGAACCAGTGAATCCCAAACTTTCACTGTAATCCTGGCCTGCTACAGTTTTTCTTTAAATAACCTGGCTTTTTTGGAGGAGAGAAAGCCATCTGGTAACTGTACATTTAAGTTTTATGCTAAGCTCAGCAGCAGATGGGAGTTAGGTCAGAAGATCCAGTTAAGTATGCCATTATATTAATAATGTTCTGAATGCTCTAAACATATCAACTTGAGTAGGGCCATTTAGTTTCAGGATATGAAGCATTAATTGAAATATCATTTACACAGTAAGCAAAACTGTGATTTTAAAGCTACTCAAATAGAGTTATTGTTAACACTTGAACTGCAGTCCTGTTTAATGAACAACTAAACACTTTGCAGTGTTGTGTGGGTTACCTTTTCCCTGTTGGGTCTAAATGAAATTGAAGGCAGTAATCCTTGAAGAACAGTTTTGCTCTAAATAGCCACTCTTTACTTCCCCAACCAGATGGGCTCCTTTATCTTGATGAACGTGTGCGCAGTCGTCATCGCAGCCAAGTTCTCTGAGCGTATGGAAAGTGAGAAAGGAGAGCCTCAGGCCTACGCTGTGTTCATCACTAAACTCTGTGACAAGTTAACCTGCTGGCTGCAGATGATCTCGAGTAGATACAAGAGGTCAGAAAGTGTAAATGTACTATGTTGAAAGTAGCACTTAAAACACTTTGTTGAGTTTGTGGTCAGATTTGTAGTCTGCAGTGGCATGTGTGTATAACCATGTAAGATTATGTCAAAAATATTGTTTCCAGAAAAGGTTTAAATTCATTTTGGATATTACTCTTGTTCAGCGTGCTTGCTTCTTCAGGTCTCACCGTGTCTTTGTGTCTGGAGCATTTTGGTACAACATCTTGTGTTCTTAGCATGTAATCGTTTAGTTTGCATTAGAGACACAAATGAACTAATGCATTCAGAAGCAAACAAACACGCAACACACACTATCAGGGAAAAAAAATCTTAAGTCAGGCAAAGAACACCCTCTATTTTCAGTTATCGGTATATCTTGTCCTTTTACCAACAGACGTCATAACAAGGTGCACCCAAAAGGCAGGGGCAACTTGAAAAGGCCCTTATTGGTGAGTCTAGTCAGCACCTTTCTGCAGTACCACCAGCATCTGCATTGTTGCCTCAATAACGAGAGGTCACTTAACTGACTCCCCTATCTTTCATGCTCAGGCCTGGATAACCATCAAGAAAACAGCTGAGAGGACTGTCAACAGTAAACTCTTTGACCGAGTCATCATGTTTACTGTTTCCCTCAGTATACTTACCATGGCCGTAGAGCACCACGGGGAGGTGAGGAGCAAAGTCTGCTTACTACTGTATCTGTCTACTTGAGACTTCTGTACCTTTCAGGTGTGTAAGGTGAATGATAGACCTGAGCAGCTGAGTTGTAAAGTTGTAGTTAGCTCTGGCTGAGAGCTGCCTCAGCCATTTCCTGTAATTCAGGAAATTCTTCAGGTGTACCACGCAAGTAAAAGAAACCTGCATTTGGACTTAAGTATTTTGTCATAGTGGGGATGAAGAGAGATACTTTGCAAATTCTATCCTGATTGTACAACATTAGGAACCCCAACAGGAATACTAGAATGAGATAGAAACTACTTAATTTTCCTCTTCTTCCTTTATGTAAATATTCTTTCTTGCTTATTTTGTATTAATTGCTTGTCTTATCACCCTCCCCATCCTCTTTGCATTCTCACGTTCTCTTGCTTCTTCTGTCGTCCCCTCTCTCCATCTGGATCTCTGTCCTGTTTTTCTTCCTCTTGTTTCGTTTCTTCCCATCTTCTCTTCCTACAGCCTGAGGAGATGATCCATGTGTTACAGATCAGTAACCTCATCTTTTTGTTGTGGAGGCGGTCTTAAAGCTGTTGGCTCTCACGTGGAAATACTTTACGGACCGACACAACGTCCTTGACTTTGTCATTGTTGTCGTCAGGTAATATATTCCCATGCAGTCTGACTTTTGAGCTTTGCTTATTGCTTTGACTTGTAATATGTGCCGTTATTGAAATTTTCATTATATCCATACTTCATAGTTTAGTGTTGGACTCTCATTGGAGCATACCATTTTGTGTTTTTGACCTTGGCACACAAAACCTGTTGCAGTATTAAGCTAAATTCCTTGTTTCTATCATATTGGAAGTGGATGACACTGACTCAGCAATGTCAGACGTCAGTGCTTGGAATGTAATGTATCCCAGCACTAGTAACTAGTATTAGTAACAGGCTGGATTTAAATAACACTAGCATCATATTACCTATAACCTCAAGATACAGCATATTAAATCAGACAGAAGTTGCAGACTATTAAAGAGTATTAAAATGTGTCTGTTTGTGTTGTTTTTTTTCAGTTTGTGGGAGCTAATTGTTAAAACTGATGGCAGGTTGTCAGTTCTGCGGCCATTTCGCCTGCTGCAGATTGTGAAGTTGGTTCACTTCTTCCCTTACCAGGCGTAACAGCTGCAAGTAACTGAATAGTACCATGAAAGAGGCAGCCCCAGTCTGTGGATTACTGTTGTTAGTCATTTTCATTTTTAGGCAAGTACACTATGCATACACAAAAATCTATTGTAGACATACGATATTGTAATGCTGCAGGAAAACCCAAATGCTTTTCTTTCACTATAATGATGATCACCTACAGGATGCAGACATTTCAGTGATTCTGACTGGATTTTCTTGTTTCTTTGCAGTGTACTGGGTATGCAGCTGTTTGGTTGTAAACTGAAGTTCAAGACACCAGGCGGAGTCATCATCCCTGACCGAAAAAACTTTGACACCCTGCTCTGGTCCATGGTCACAGTGTTCCAGGTTAGTTTTTGACTTCACAATTTGTGCCACTGTCATTTTATTGCATCATCATGCAAGTTGTGCCTCAATCTCTGTCTCTGTTACTCTCTTTTATTAAATATATCCATCCAGCTTCTGACTCAGGAGGACTGGAATCTGGTGCTATACAAAGCCATTGCTGCTACCTCCCCATGGGCCGCTCTCTACTTTATTGCGTTCAATATCTTAGGAAAACATGTTTTTCTCAATGTTCTTGTGGGCATAGTGGTTAAGAGCTTCCACTCTTAACCATGTTCCTGTAACATTATGTTGTTCCAGGACCCCTTAACCCCCAACCAAGACTGCTCTTTCTCTCGCCCTTGGCCCAGCAAATCCACTGCGATTAACTTAGCCCCCGAGGAAGACTCTGCACCTGTAGATTCCTATGAGGACAATGTAAGTTCCTAAAAGTGAAAGTTTTCAAAGTCGGGTTTGCGACTCAACTGAGAGTTAACCCTTGGTGAACATTGACCAAGATTTACAACAATGTGAATAGGTGGTGTGATCAAAGCTGCTTTGGGAATTAACAAAATTTGACTTTGCCTCTATTCTTAGCAACATTTAGCTAGTGTACCACACCTTTTCAGTGCTGCTGTATTCTTCAGAATCTTTTTTCATGCTTTGAATAAAGAGAGGTGGCTGATTTTTCACCCCTGAGATCTTTGAACCTGATCCAGAAAGTGCGCCGCTGGTGCAAAGAGCATGAAGAGTGGTCATTCTACGTGTTGTCTCCAGAGAACAGGTGATTCTCATACACACCAAAAACACAACTAATTTCACTATCATTCTCTTAAATTCTGGTATCATTTGGCAATCTTAGTGTTTCATTCGGCCCAAATGAAATGATTGGTTGGTCTAACCGCGTGCACTCTGCCCCTGCACTCGCTGCACATGAAAATGGCTTTACTGGGAGGCCTGAAAGGAGGGGGTGGCATTTTTTTGGTTGGATGATTTCAAAGTCTCTTGCTCGTTTCTCCAACATTACTGACCTACTGCAGCTTTAATCCATCATTTTCTGCCAGGTATCAGGGTCCAGGATGCATTACATCTGATGATTAGGAATTACTGTATATACTGCTGGGAACTAAAGACAAAATATGATATACTAATAAATATGTAAATTCTTCACATCACGTGCTTTTCCATCATGCTTTCATACTCTGACCAGTAAGATGATAAAACAGGTATTAAAAGTAATCCTTTGTTTCACTGACTGTAGGTTCCGTATCTGTTGCCATCATGTGATGTCTCACAAGATGTTTGAACGCACAATTCTGCTCTTGATTCTCCTGAACTGTGTCACCATTGCTTTGGAGATGCCTGGCTCAGACCCTAAAAGCATGGTGAGACACACATATACTGCATGTAACCTACAATAACTGTTACTGCGGACAGGGTTATACTGTACAGTGAACCCTCACAGAGTGTTTGGACACACACACCTATCCAATCAAGCTGGATGTGATGTATTTAATAAAACAACTGATCTGTAATAGTAGTTTAATCAGATGTAATACAAAATTCACACAGGTTAAAAATGACTCTCTCTGCCCTTTAGGAGCGATGGTTGCTGGATTTCTCTAGTGATCTATTCTCTGCTGTCTTCCTGGTAGAGATGCTTGTTAAGGTAAGCATCAGTTTTGTTTTTTAATTGTAGAGATTTGTTTTTACCTTAAAATCTATTTTTATAGCTCAGATTTCAGATTCAGCTGATTTTCAGTGTTCTGAGGAATCTATGATGTTTTAATTTGAAATTGGTGTATTGTTGCTTTAATACCAGGTTCTAGCTCTCGGTTTGATAATTGGAAAGCAGAGCTACTTCCGGTCTTCCTGGAATATCGTGGATGGTTTCTTGGCGATTCTGTCTTCAGCCCACTTCATTATCATTCTGACCGTACCTGTAAGTTTTACGCCTAATACACATTTTTCATCATTTATTTCTGTGTATATTTGATGTTTGTTTTGATGTTTGTGTGTGTTGATGCCAGTTAACATCTTCATTTCCTGTTTGTGTGTAAGCATCCCATCTTATTTCATATTTCATATCATGTTTGTGTCTGTTTGTTTATGTTTTGTGTTTCAGGGTTATCAATCAAGCTCCGAAACTGAAGCTGGCTGTTGACGCTCTGATGGCCTCGGTTAAACCCATCAGGAACATCCTTCTCATTTGCTGTGCCTTCTTGTTTTTCTTTTTTTTTGGCATTCTTGGGGTGCAGTTAAGTTCTCTCTCTCACACACACACAACCACATAGTTTCTTTTACCCTGACTGACAATCAAGCTATAAAAAGGAACAACGTGATCCCTGGTCAGTTTTTAGTCAAGTACTCATAGTAAACGCCTCTGTTGCGAATGAACAGTGTAACAGTCTATTAGCTTGCAACTGAGATGATGTCTAATAATAACGCTGATAAAATAACGCTACAGACACTCTCTCTCTGTCTTTATCTCACACAAACACTGTAGTTGTTCAGAGGGAGGTTCTACTGCTGTGTGGGTGAGGACATAAGAAACATCACCAACAAGGCTGAATGCCTGGCGGCCAGCTACCTCTGGGTACGAAAGAAGTACAACTTTGACAACCTGCTTCAGGTACGGACTAACCTACCGAGAACACAGCAAAGGTTTTAGATTTTGTCATAAAAATCATGTTCAGCCAATCATGATCATGTGAGCATGCTGATTGGCATGCTTATTATGTAAATTATGATGAAGATTTGAAACCAGCATTTCCAATTTCCTCTTACTCTCTACAGTAACACAGTCAGATAATTACACTAGATGATGTATGCACTCACTGAGTGCTGTCTAGTTTCTTTTTAAGTTGGTTAAACAAAAGCACCATATTCATCTAACTGTAATGTAGCGTGTCTACGTATGGTTTTTAATACAAATTCTGAATATTAATATTTCAGAAATATTAACTCATAAATCAATTCCGTTTTTCGGGCACCACCGGAAACTCGGTTTGCCCAGGGTCTCCGGACTCCCTAGGTAACTTGCTAACTGGGTTTAATAATTACGTAATTATTCCAAGTGATTCAGTTAGTAGTAATTGCTTAATCATTTTTATAAAATAAGTCAATCTCATATGAAAGGACGTAAATCCTCCGTAACAGTGACCTGGAGTTAAACAATACCCACACACACAGTTCCTGTGATTTAGGAGAAATTTATTAGCTAACTAAAGTGAATCTAAATGCGGTTAAATATACATCAAAGACATAAACAATGACTAAACAAACAGAATGCAAACAATGAGTGTAATGAGTTCTATTGTGGGAAGGCTTTGACTCATAAGGGAGAAAGAGAACTAATGAACGCAGGTTATGATACTAACTCGGTTAAATTTGTCTAGGAGTTTAGGCTGGAATGGTTAAGGATTAAAGCTAATGGAATAACAGACTATTGGACATCATACCTTGGTTTTAGCCTTACTGCTTGTTGTTTCTCCAGTCGGTTGGTGTTCGGCGGCCCCACGACTAGTCAGCGCTTGGGCCTTGGTGTCTTGGTACGGCAGGACCAGCTTTTTACTAGCAGGTTGTCCAGGGGGTCCGTCTCGGTCGGGTTATTGAAGAAAACTTACAGGGATAGGCTGCTGACCTTGGCTCGGGTTATCGGTTTGATTGTCCTTTGTTACTGCTCCTGTAACTAACCACGTGGCTGGCCTCCCGACTCCGTTGTCGTGGGGAGGAGTGAGTCAAGACGAAATAAAGCTTAAAAAGAACTTGGTCGTTCTTGAATAAAAATTGCGTGACTTAACGGTCCGATAACTTCAACAAAGAGAAAATAAGATGACTTTACAAACAAAAGAAAAAGATAAATTGAATGAAAGTTTGCTGGAAGACAAAGAGAGCTTTAGAAATCTGCTGAAGAGCCGAAGTACAAGAGAAGAGAGCTAGCGCTGTTTTGTCTGTCTGGCCCCTTGGGGCGTGGCTTCCAGTCTCCTTTTAATATGGACCTAAAGGCTATATGCGCGTATTTTAATCAAATATCTTCCCACAATCAAACCTTTAATGTCAAACAGTTATACCGTTCTTAGTTTTAAGCATTTGATAAAAAGGAAAGGAAAGTTACTTAATCGTTGTAATATTATAATGGTTACCAGTTAAACACATTTTCACGATTTCAGAATGAAAGAGACTTAACTCAGTATTTCCTGGATAATATTGGCTGTTAAACATTTGTACTTAAATATATATATAAGCAAGTTACACGAACATGGCATCATATTATGAACATTGAAATACAGAATAATACATTAAACAGCAGAAGCGGCATCTCAGAATGATGGCATGTAATACTTAGTTTGTCCTCTTGGGGGACACTGGTTCCATGAGAACAATTGATCCACTCACTAGGGAAGAAATGGTTATTTAACATTAAATTCGAGCTGGAAAATGAATTAAGTAGCACAGGATAATATTTCTTTATAATATAATTTCTAAGGAAAGTTTCAGAAAGTGTTGGGAATAAAGCATTAGAATAAACATCTGGAGTTTCTCACCCCTAGGAGAGGGGCATGTTAAGAGTCCAAATTAATTTCTCTTTGGTGGGGTAGAGAGTCAAGACCGAAAAGGAAAACTTTGATGTTTGGAAGTAATCTGAAAGAGGAACTTTTTTACCACAGTTACCCTGTGTGGGGGCAGTTTAGGGTCTCCTGCCTTCCTTCCAAAAGCGTTTTGATGGGCTGATTCAGGAGAGGTTAGTCACTGGGGGGTGTTAATTTTGTCACTTTTATAGTCAGGGTAGATAAGATGCCACTCAGAATAAACAGTTTCTAGTCTTTATGTCTGAGTTTGCATGTCAAAGGTCAACTCCAGGGGAGGAGGACCTTTCACTTTAGGTTTTGGTCAGCCTGTCTCTAGTGCC
>NC_060155.1:7665407-7682190 GCF_021292245.1 Micropterus dolomieu | reverse complement strand
CCCCCCCCCCCCCCCCCCTTCATCAGGGAGAGACAAAGGAGATTTTTTGGAATCTCATAATCGCATAAAATAAAAAAAACACACTGGCTGATCCACTACAGTAATGAAGGTGTGTACTGGTGAAAGAAATGGTAGGACCTGGGGACCAAAGTGTTGACTTACCACTTATTTCTCTTATTCCCATTCAGGCTCTGATGAGCTTGTTTGTAATGTTCTCTAAGGATGGCTGGATGAACATCATGTATGATGGGCTGGATGCTGTGGGAGTGGACCAACAGGTATTTCTGCTAGCGAAGTAAATTATTGATGTGTTTACACTGTTATTTATACACAAGTTGTTTTGCCTTCTATTGACAACAGTGTAATAAATGCGCCCATGATGTCTCCTCTCTGCTCTTCTCCTCTCAGCCTGTGCTGAATCACAACGAATGGATGCTGCTCTACTTTATCACCTTCATGATTATAAGCTTCTTTCTGCTTGACATGTTTATTGGTGTAATGGTGGAGACCTTCCACCAGTGTCAGCAGAATCAAAAAAGAAGCGATGGAGAGTTACTTGAAGAGGGAGGAAAAGTCCAGTGCAACAGTAAGGAGAATGAAGGGGCTTGTTGGCGGTCTATTTTTCTGAGCATTGCCTTTCAGAGTCTAACAAACAAACGAGAAAGACTGGTTAGGTCAAGCAAACAGTGGCTGATCATATTGGCCAGGGAGATGCATGTATTTGGACTGGTTTCGACCAGTGGGTTTAACAGAGGTAAAAACAGCTGCCTGCTGCAGCTGGATATAACGTTGATGAGATGATGATAGTGAACCAAAACAAAGTGTGAACCATAAACATAAAACCAACGTTGAAATGCTCTGTAGACTTGAGATGACCTGCAGGATGGTGTGATAAGCCTCTTTGGGTTCATCACTTTGAGTGACTCCTTTAGCATCTTTTTGTAGCCATGCGATGTAATTGTTGATGTAATAATAATATTGATTAGAGCAGCTCTAAATGTTTTTAGTGTTTGTTACATATTCCTTTTTCTGTGTGTGTGTGTGTGTTCCAGATCCTACAGATTCTCTGGGTAGCAGCAGTCTGTCGTTATTATCATCAGTGTTGTGATAATGGCTCTCCAACATTACAATCAACCTCCGGTAATGCGCACACACACACACACACACAATCACTCTCTGCCATAAAAAATGCATTTGCATTGACTCTGAGGCAATAGAATAAACCTTTTGTGTGTCTGCTCAGTATATAGGGAAGATTACAGAGCTTTCCTTCTATTTGGTCACCTTCATCATGTTTATTGAAGTCCTGCAGAACCTTGTGCAGTTGGGCATAAGGGAGTTCATCAAAATCAGGTGACACAGTACAATGAGCATGAAATTAGCTTCTCTTATTTGCATTTGTGTGTAAGCGCCTGAAAAGTGTTCAATGACTTTTGTGTGTGTTTAGTTGGAATCTGCTGGGCGTTGCTGTACTCGTGGTTTCCATCGTCAGCATTGTTTTGCACCAGATAAATATGGCAGACATAGTTCCCATTAATCCCAACATCCTGGGAGTACGCAAACCAGGTACTATACGCACACTGAAAGCGAAATACTAAACGTATCTTTGGGTGACAAATACGTATAAGTTATCTGTGACAACTCTTGTGTCTCTCTTCAGTCCTGAAGTTCACAAAGCTACGAATTCTGCTAAAAACCATCATAAAGACTCTTTCACAGGTAAACACAGACACTGATGGATTTATTTAGGTTTTTCTCTAAATAAATCAATATAAATTATTTGGTTTTGCGCAGGGATAACCTTGCTCTTGCTGCATTTTGTGCTTGATGTTTACCCACATTACAGTATGAAGAATCTGTCCCTGAGGTATCTCTGTTTGTGTGCTGTTTACACACTAGGAACCCAGCGACAGTGCTGTGCACGCCAGTCAGTTTTATTTTTTAAAATTTGCATGTTAATAAAAACTAATCACATCAGATAGGGCCTAATTTTTGGCCGTCATAAAAGTCAAGTTGGCTGTACAGCCGGATTAAGTGATCACTGATCAATTAAAGGGATACAATCCTTTTAAGCTCAACAGATGGAGGAAGTGTGTAATCATAGCCTGTCTCAAATAAAGTAGTTCCTTTTAGTTGAGGTACAAAATGGCCCCAGCCCGTGGTTGAGAATTTAGAGTATCTACATCTTAGTGTTTGTTGTGCAGCAGATCTAACACTGATTTTGATTACAGGTTGGGAATATTTGTGTGATCTTCATGTTGTCATTTTATATGTACGCTGCGGCTGGAGTGGAGCTCTATGGCAAGCTACGTAAGTTACACTACTAGCAGAACACACACCTTCACACGGGGTTACTGCAAAGGATTATGGTTACAGAGCTGATCCCAGATTTGCCCAGTATCCACATTGTTGACAAGGAAAGCCAGAAACCCTTTAGCTAATCCTCAAGGAGAGTCAGCTTCAGGAGGCAGCCTAGTAATAATAATAATACATTTTATTTATAATGCACTTTACATTTCAACAAAATCTCAAAGTGCTACAGTAGCAGGGGGTTAAAAACAGTTCCCAAAATATAACAAAATCAACAAATAGCAATAAAACACCACAAAAATAAAATTAAAATCATGAGTGTTGAAAGGCCTCTTGAAATAGGAATGTCTTTAGGACCTTCTTAAAAACCTCCACAGTTTGTGGGGCCCTTAGGGTCTCTGGGAGGGCATTCCAGAGCTGTGGGGTGACTGCCTGGAAGGCCCTGTCTCCCATAGTGGAGAGTTTAGTCCTTGGTTGGTGCAGGCAGTAAGTAGAGGTGGAGGAGCGGAGGTTTCGTGAGGCGGTGTGTGGGGTGAGGAGTTCACTGAGAAAGGCAGGGGGCAGTTCCCTGTATGCACTGATGGGTGAGGAGACAGATTTTGTACTGGATTCTGTGTTGAATGGGCAATTTTTTGCGCCTCCTTGTCAGGACTCGGGCAGCGCAGTTCTGAATATGCTGGAGCTTTTGCAGGCTCCTGCCAGGGATCCCAACGAGGAGGGCATTACAGTAGTCCAACCCGGAGGAGATAAAGGCATGGATCAACTTCTAAGCATCCGGTTGTTAGAGGGAGGGGCGGAGTTTGGCGATGTTTTTGAGGTGGAGGAAGGAGATCTTACAAAGGTGGCGGATGTGGGTGTCAAATGTGAGATTTGAGTCAAGTCTGACTTCGAGGTTTGTAACAGAGGTAGATGGGGCAATGTGATGACCAAAAATGGGTATACTGCTGAGGGAGGAGGACTGGGTTGGTGTGGGGTACCGATCAGGATGACTTCGATTTTGCTGCTATTTAATTCAAGAAAGTTGTCAGACATCCATGCCCTTATCTCCTCCAGGCAAACCTGAAGTGCAGATGGCGGAGCAGAGGGGAGTGTGGAGTATACATTTTTATGTATAATAGTGTATCGTCTGCGTAACAGTGGAATGAGACTTTGTGTTTATGGATGATGTGACCAAAGGGTAGTAAGTAGATGGTGAAAAGGGTCAGACCGAGGACGGACCCATGGCACTCCACAGCTGACTGTGTGGGGTGATGATTGGGACTGTCCTAGAGCCACATACTCCGTCCTGCCTGTGAGGTAAGACTGGAACCAGCTTAGTGTGGTCCCAGAGAGTCCTACCACAGACTGGAGACGGTGGAGCAAGATGTTGTGATCCACGGTGTCAAAGGCTGCCGACAGGTCCAGTAGAAGGAGGAGAGATGGTGAGCCCTGGTCTGCAGTCATAAGTAGGTCATTCATGACGCGGACCAGGGCTGTCTCCTTGCTGTGTGCTGCTCGAAAACCAGACTGAAGGTTTTCGTATATGTTATGGATGTGAAGGTGGACTTGGGCTGCAACAACTTTTTCCAAGACTTTAGACAAAAACGGCAGGTTTGAAATGGGTCTGTAATGAGCCAGGATTTTGGGGTCAAGTGACGGCTTTTTCAGATGGGGGCGGATAACTGCAGTTTTTAGAGCTGGAGGAACCTGAGCGGATTTGAGTGACTGGTTGAGGATTGCTGTGATCAGTGGACTGATGGCTGTAATGTTGGATTTTAATAATGGTGTGGGGAGAGGGTCCAGTGAGCATGTGGAGGTTCTCATGCACTTTGTGATCCTCTCACCTCTGTCTGAGATATGCCAGAGAAGACAGAAAATGTGTTGAATGGGTTTGTGAGACTGATTTTGGAGCATCATTTAGCCATTAACTAAAATTACAAAGGACCATAACATAGCAGAATTTGGATAAATATTACAGGCCTACTCTTATGCCACACTATCAGTATGTTAAAATAAGAAAGTGACTCAAACACATATCTGAAGGATTTTATTGGTTGAAGCCGACATGTCCACTGTGCACTGAAATAAGTATCTGTATGTCTGTGCTGTGTGCCTCTGTGTTTATCAGAATGCAGTGATGACCACCCGTGCCTGGGTTTACATGATGAAGCCAACTTCAGACATTTTGGGGTGGCCCTGATCACACTGTACGGCCTATTCACCGGAGACAACTGGAAAGTGATTATGAAAGTATGTACTCACTCCCTCATGACACACAAGTTCTATAAATACAGCATATGATCCCCCAACCACTGCCCCCCGGCAACTTCCAATTAATTAATTTCGGGAGTGTTTTGGTCAGTGGACAACAAGTCAGCTAAACAATTTGTCTACAGGGAGCATACAATTCAACATATATGAAGTGCATATATGAATAATGAATAATTACATTTGATTAAAATGGAGCAGTTCTTTCAATGAAACTTCTCAGGGAATCATTTGGGGAATCGTTAGTAAATTACAGACCCATAAAACAAAGCATTACAATGAACTAACTTTTGCTCTACCGTTTAGTTTCCAATTGTCACTTTATTGTAATTTCTGTGGTTTCGAAGTAAGAATGATTTTGTAATGTTGTCTCCAGTGTGCGTGCCAGTCCCTCTTCCTTTCTGAATCTTAATTTCCTGGGTCTCTCCGTTATACCTCATCAGTTTCGTGGTTATGGCTCAGTTTGTGCTGGTGAACCTGGTGGTCGCATCGATCATGCAAGCGCTGGAGGACACCAAAGAGGTACAGTTGCAGTACATACATCCGTTCTTTGGTTAGAACAGAAGGACTTTGCTGTGGGAGGAAACATAACAAGAACAAAATAATAATAAACAAAGCTCTGATTTCTAACTTTGTCATTGTCGTACCAATGGAAGAAAAATATTTGTATATCTCACAACCAACCTACTGACTGCTGTCTTCTCCCAAAGGAGGAAGGCCGGCTGTCTCCAGGGGAGAACGACCAGCCAGGTCAACGCAGAATAAATTGCAGAATGTTTTCATCAATAGTTTGTTATTTTAAGTAGAGATATTATCTGTGTAAATAAACTGTTTATATTCGATTTATTGCCACGCGTTTGTTTAGATGGGAGTTGCTTTTATTGCTTTATTTTCATGTTTACGTTCAGTAAACTGTGTATAGATGTTGTTTCCTTTGTATAAATTTCTGAAATTATTTTTTGAATAAATGTATCCAACTTTACAACTGTTTTAACATTTTTATCCACTATTTTGTTGTTTGAAGAAGTGATGTAAACTGGTTACACCAGGAGTTTTCAAACACCTCTAGAAAGTGCCTCATAAGAAGGCAGACAGATGGTACACAGAAAAAAAAAATAGGAAAATGAAAAGCAATCCTTGAGAAACAACCTATTTTAATAAATAAATTCTGGTGTTATTTAAAATATTTACACATAATATGTTGCCGAGGACTGAGGTCCACTTCTTTTAAGGGTTGTGAACAAGTAACAAATATAGAGCAGGAAAACATGGAACAGCTGTAAAATACTGGTAAACAGGAAGTGCAAACTTGATCTCTGAAAATGGCATATCTTCCTCCTACAGGGAGAGACCAGTGCCCCAGTTCCATAGTACATCCAAATGGAATCGCATGCAGTTACACACATTTTGTTCTAAGAGGAAATGAAATAAATGCACTGATCACGTCCCCCAATCACACGGAGACCTTGGAACGCTACTGTCAAGGAAAAAACTAAATGCTTTTCAAAGATTAAATACTGTTTTGCTGGATCTTCCTCGAGCTGCCTGTTTTTCAGCTGCTGCATTTCTTCTCACAATCTGCAGGGCTTGTTCTCAAGCACGGAGCCGCTCCTCGTGAGCAAGTGCTAGTTCCTCATTCTCTTTATCTTGCTGATACTGCAGCAGCATGATTTCAGAGGACCAGCAGCAGCTTCCTGAGTGGCCAGCACACCACCTTTTAAACCAAAGATTGCTAATGCTGGCAACACTTCAAGTTGTCCTAACTGGCAAGTTGTCACAATGACCTCCTTACGACCCTGCTTTGGAAGGCCTACTTCATAATACTTTGCTATTCTCAGTAGCTGGTCTTTAGTTCGCTTATCAGACAATCCCACACTGAGACATTGTGCAAAATTCTCCACATTAACCATCTTTTCATCAGGGAGACACCAGCCAATAAGTCTTTAAACAAAATGGAGCCAATTTGGTACCAGTTTGTTTGTAGCGTCAATAAGTACTATATCTCTTCATGCTGTTGTAGAAAGAAGGTTTGCTGTGTCTCCCAGCAAAGTCTCAAGATCATGGAGACTAGCCGTTACACGAGGAGAAATTTGCGGATGACACCACCCTCATTGGGCTCATCTCAGGTGGGGATGAGTTTGCCTACAGGTGGGAGATCGACCATCTGGTGCAGCCAGAACCTGGTGCAGCCAGAACAGTTGGGAGCTCAACGCTCTGAAGAGCCCAGCCGCACCCTCCCCCATCATCCTGGGTGACTCCGCAGTTGCCACTGTGGACCTTCCGCTTCCTGGGCACCATCATCTCCCAGGACCTCAAGTGGGAGCTGAACATCACCTCCCTCACCAAGAAGGCCCAGCAGAGGATGCGCTTCCTTACAGCAGCTGAAGAAGTTCCGCCTGCCAAAGACAATGATGGTGCACTTCTGCACAGCCATCATCGAGTCCATCCTCACTATCCTCATTATCTGCACACTGAATAGTTTTGAAGCCCCGTAGGAGGTCTTGTGTGGTTTACATTGTATAGACTCCCTATTTACTGCGTGTGCATTCGGTCAGCTCGGAGACCTCAGAGTTTGCAAGGCCACAATAAAAAACACCTAGTGGGATTCATAATTACTCTGTGCAGATCATTATTTGTTTCAGCACTTACCCCCACAGGATGGTTTGGATGTGCCCAAATTATTCTGTTCCCAGAATTATTCACAACACATTAAACACATTATTCTGTGTTTAAACTAAACTTATATCAGAGCAGCAATCAAGGCACTCTGCAGGAACTTCAGGCTCTGTTATACAGTCTATGGGTACTGGGTGTATGGCTCCTTCTTTATCTTAAAGTATAAGGTAGAAAGTAAAAATACTCCTGCACACACAGAGATACACTGCATAATTACTTTTCAACATTTCATGTGAAACATCTTGGGAGTATTTTCACTTTTCAACTTATCCTAGACTGATGTTCTTTAGCAAGAGTTCAGTTTTAATGTTTCATCTTTTATCTGTGGTATACGATTAGCTTTTCAGTTAGTAGTTAACACAGGGAGTGCTAATATATATAGAATTTATTACAATGTGAACCATTTTTTTTTTTTAATGGACCTATAACACAAATATGGACAATATTTAAAACTCAAAGTAAACAGAAGGAGAGAACGCCTTTCCACGTCAGTCCACGCCAACAGATACAGACTTCCGCGTCACTAACAAGGTTTCCAGGTCTCTGCAGCTCTCTGGTACCAGGTGGGACATTGATCCACAGTGTGACTCTAGGAGGAAAATGTGTAATAAATGCTTCAGGTGATGAAAAACATAAAGTAAAAACAGATGAGTCTTTAATAAATAGAATATTGTGGTGAAGTAAATTTTCTAAGGTAATTCAATTCAAAAAGCGAATCTCTGATATATTATAGATTCATTACACAAAGTGAAGCATTTCAAACCCTTTTTTTGTTTTCATCTTGATTACGGTTTACAGCTCATGGAAATAAAAACTCCAGTATCTCAAAATGTATAAACATTTTAGAATTTCTGTATTATAAATTATACAGAAATGTCAACTGAAGAAGAGCTCTCAAATCAGCTAATTAACTTAAAACACCTGCAAAGGTTTCTGAAGCTTTTAATCTCTCAGTCTGGTTCTGGTGCTCACAATGAACTTTTCTTCAGTATTCTAATTTTTTGAGATGGTCCTCTAAAAGATGCCTCAGTGTTTTAATGTTGACAGCACTATTATGTCACGTAAGTGGGGGAAATGGAATAAGGGAGACGATCTTTAAATGTTTTTGTGTTCTCCTCTTAAGACAGACAATTTTATATTAGCTGTCAAATGTCCAGTAGCCAAGACTAGCCTCAACGTTTAAGCTCCGAGTAACTTAGCAGATGTGGAGGCATCAGATCCTCAACAAGAATCTTGTGACAAATATAATACCTTTCCCTCTCAAATGTTCTTTTCCAGACAATAATCCCACACAGCCCTGCCAACAGAAGCAGCGTTACTCAATATAGCGGTGTGCGGAATTAATTAACGTGATAGCAGCCATAGCTAACGTTTTACAATTTATACAGCTTCCATCATATAACTAAGTGGAGCTGTGTAGAGTGTGCTCAGAGCTGTGCTCAGAGTGGAGCTGTGTGGAGCTGTGCTCGGGACCAGCAGAGTGGAGCAGTGTACATGGGACCGGCCGAGTGGAGCTGTGTGCTTGGGACCAAGCAGAGAGTGGAGCTGTGTGCTCGGGATCAGCAGAGTGGAGCTGTGTGGAGCAGTGTACATGGGACCTTCCGAGTGGAGCTGTGTACTGGGAGCAGCCAAGTAGAGCTCTGTGCTTGGAACCAGCAGAGTGGAGCTGTGTGGAGCTGTGCTCGGGACCAGCAGAGTGGAGCCGTGTACATGGGACCGGCCGAGTGGAGCTGTGTGCTCGGGACCAGCAGAGTGGAGCTTTTGCAGAGAAATTTCATGCAACCGCGGCAGACGGTGTGCGTTTTGCGATCCCTTTTCAGTGGGCACAACTGACATCTCTTTCTCTTGCCGGCCGCCCGCGTCGCTCCGAACTTTCGAAGGCGAACTTTGAGGAGAAAACGGCCCTGCCCTTGGCGGCGAGCAGCGCGGGCGGAAGCTCGGGTTTGTTCTTGCGCACCGTTCCGAGCATGGTGAGGTTTCGCTCAAGGAGTTGCTGGCCGAGCTCGTAGGAGGTGAAAAAGTTGTCGCAGGTTACGCCGCAGGGACCCTCGAGGCCCTCGGTCAGGTCAAGCACGACCCGCATGCCCTGGTTCCTTTCGGAGGTGGGAGCGGGTCCTCTTCCTCCTCGGTCCCCGGTCTGGACAGTGTGAGGGCGCTGCTTATTCGGTGAGTATAGTTCCGAGTGGAGCAAGTGGTCGGTTTGACCCGGTCTGGACGGCGCGAGGGCGCTGCGTATTCGGCGAGTATAGTTCCGAGGGGAGCGAGCGGACGTTTCGACCCGGTCTGGACAGCGCGAGGAAGCGAGAAAGTCCCCCGAGTAGTTCCGAGCGGACGTTTTGACCCGGTCTGGACGGCGCGAAGGCCCTGCGTATTCGGCGAGTATAGTTCCGAGGTGAGCGAGCGGACGTCTTGACCCGGTCTGGACGGCGCGAGGGCGCTGTGTGTACCCGCGAGTTGTCAGACAGATGGGCGCGAGAGGGGCGAGTCCCATTGCACCCGGTTTGTTCGAAGGGAAGGGAAAGAAGCGAGCCGAAGTCATTATGACCCGCTCGGGGCAGCGGGAGGGTTAACGTTACTGAAAAGCAGCAGGCGAGCTAACGATGTAGCGCATCAGCTAAATGCAGTAAATGTAACGTTATCATGTTCAACAGTTGATAAAACTATGACTGTAACGTTGCAGTGGGAGTTTACCTGAGTTTCCAGCTCTGTCTGTTCTCCTTGTCTGTCTAGTCGCTGTCACTCTGCCTTTTTTTGGGAGTAGTGCGCGGATATGCGGCTGGCTGCGCTGAATGAAAGATACGGCGCCGGTGTTGATCTGCCTCTGAGACGGGAACGTTGAAGTAACAGAGCCTGAACATGTCTGGAGAAAAGTCACAGCCTGCATGCTGTTGTTCCTGCGTTTATTGTGGTATTTCTGTATGAAAGTGGTAGTGTTTCGGATTATGCTCGCTCATGAGTTCAAGCGAGCACGCATACAAGCACACAACTGGTTGCAATTTTACAACGGCACCGCTAGTGGCCGCTGGAAACTCCATAATGCCCCTTTAAATAAAGAGAAAGCTTTTTGTGGGTCGCTGGTGTGTGTTGCATTGAATTGTGGCGTCGCTATGATGACCAGCTACATTGAGGGGTTCAATCTCTGGGTTCTATCTGCAATGGAAAACGGATCACAGGCGAGGCGAGTTGAACTGGTACTGGTAATGGAAAAGCAGCTTTAGTGATCACTTGTCCTACCTAGAGTGCTTATTTTCCACACCTTCCAACTGTGTACTGCATTTTCCACATTTCTTATTTTACTTGCACACACTTGGAGTTTGGCCTGCAGAGGGGAGGATATTGTCATTTAGGCATGACTTGTTGGGAGAAGATCATGTATCATGTATACCTGTATACCTACCTTTCCAGAACTTCATCTTTCTAATCAACTAACTTTACTAACCATTACTGAGATTGTAAAGACAGAATACTAGCGGTAAGAACACTGTAACTATCTCATAGTTGTGGCCTCTTCCTCAATTCTCTAATCTGCCATTCCTGCTCTGTTGCTGCTGCAGTGGTCTGAGTAACTGGGACCGGGCTCTGTGGGCGTGACTGGCCGGCTAACACCACAACCTTGGGGCGCTTGTGGAGCTTCTCAACCCTGAAAACGTTTAAGCACATTTTGGATTCGCCATCAACTTTTGTAAAATTGCCAATATTCAAATTCTACAGTTGATTTCTTGCCTGTCTTGCCCCTTCTGGTGGCCCACCATGGGACCTTAAGGTGTGTTCAAGTCAATGCAAAGACGTAAATTCCTGCGAATTCGCTTCGGGCGAGTAAGAGGCGTTTGTCGCAAAATTTGCTGGTTCATGTGAGTTCAAATTTTTCAACTTGGGCGAGAAATTCCAGGCGAGCAGAGCAATGACAATCCGATGGCCGACGGGGGAGCTGCTAAAGAACGGGGAAGTGTACAGGGGGAAGTGCAGCAGCTTTCGTATAAATAAACACTCGTAGTCGGTCTGGATTATGTTTATCCCCAGGGATCCCCAGTGCGATACAAACTGACACCGATGGGTCTTGACCATGCGTCCATATGTGACGAGTTAGGGAGTGAGAATAGATTGGCTGACCATGTTGACGTATATAGTGCGAGACAAGAGATGTAGCTCATTGAATGGTTTTCACACAAAATGACATGAAACCTGAAACTGATTTGACTGCAACTGTCTTGATTGGACAATTTTATATTTTAAATTGAAAACATCATGTGTAATTCAGGATACAGTTCAAACAGGATCAAAAAATAAACTGTCTCTTGCCCGTTGAGTAGTGTACATATTTTTTCTGAAATAAGATCCCATGGGCTGGAAGCGGAAGTGAGTGACTTAGGCTCTGAAAACCAAGGTACTAGGTAGGGTACTGTCAGACAGGATGGATTCTCCTATATTTAACAGCTGCTGTATATAAATCTGAGAGACTTTGATTGTACCTGTATTACTGTTACAGAACTTGATCACCTTAGTTAATGCATTTTTCAGTTTAAGATTAAAAGATAAATTGATATAGGAAAGAATTCAAATCAACTCAATTAAATTTCTTTAAAACAAAATCATCAAGGTCCTATCAACACAAAATATCGCCAGCGTCCTCAGGCAAAAAAGGTGCTACTTGCTTTTTTCTGTTTTTTTTTTACACAGCATATTGGTGTTACAGAGGGAGAGCCATGTTGATGTTGAAGTTAGACCAGAAAATGTCCATTCACTCTAACACTGAGATCTGTTGGTGAGGAAGTCTAAGATCCAGCCAACAATTTTACCACAGGTGAGGCTGTACAGTTTAAAAACTGATGAGAAGTCCACAGACAGTCCGACATGGTTTTTACTAACCTCCATGTGCTTAGAAGTTAAATTAAGTTTCGTTAGATTGTTCACCCACTATTTAATGTAATCCATGACTCTGATGCCTCTACAATTTAATCAATATATGTATTTTCATTTGAACACTGAAAATATAAAAAATTGCTTACTGCTGGTAGACATGCAGAAAAAGATCTTTGCCACTTTACCTTTTAATTCACCATTGATGAAAATAAGACGTTATTTAGATGTGAATATGTGTTGGAGTAAGGGAAGTTCCCTGAACGAGCTGGAAAGGTCAAGTTATGCTAGAAAAGAAGTAGCTCATAGGCAATGTTAAAGAATTTTGTTAGGTGTCTTAATTGATGTAACAGGGGAAGGTAAGACAGACATTAGCTGAACCCACAAGTGTTCACTGAACTTCCAGCTCTAGTTATTTCTCACATGTAACTGTCCTTGTTAGTTAGACTAAGGTAGAGACAGTGGCTCAGGCGTCAGGATAGCAGATATTGGTGTCCTCTGGGAATCTTATAAGGTTGAGGCTAACAAGAATGTTCACAAGAACTCACTGGCTACAACTCATGGATAGAATAGATTCCAATATGACAAAGCATTAGAGTCTAAACATCAGATAGATTAGTTGTTCTAGGTGAAGCTTTTCGACCCCTTTCACAATCTGTGTCTGATGTGGAATCAAAATCATTCATATTGAGCATTGGTATCGTCATAAAAGTATGTGAAGAGACCTGCAGACTGCATAAACAGAGTCTGAGCCATTTCAGTAACTCTGAAGCTCATCCTACTGACAAAAATCATGACATTTTAATTTTTAGTTGGAGCCTTATGCTGTCCTTATCACAATGAGGTGGAAGAACTGGTTATTATGTTAAAAGTGCTGTGAGACTGCTAATGTATAATAAGTTACTAATAAGGCTATAACCTCAGGCTATACCAATGACAAACCCTATGTGCCTGTGCTAGCCCATATTATACAACATATAATATCACAAACTTTTTTCTTTGCTTGTCTTTTTGAACTCAACAAAAGCCATGTATAAAAAAAGTACTTTACATGCAGAGAGATTGTTGAAGGCAATGGCAAATGCATACATTTAAAACCATATAAAATATCCAATATATACAGACATTTAGATGCCAGCCTGGTGAAAATTTTATTTATAAGTAATTTTAAACAACAACATTAGTAGACAGGGAGCTTAATAGTGTGTTAAACCTCCTTTGAGGTCAGAGTTGGAATCATTGTGATCCACTTTAGATCTTATGGTATTTGTTACAGAAATTAAAGCGCAATAAATCTTTTTTCAAAATCTAGGATTAGCAAGAAAATCAGTTCCAGAAGATCTAAGAGGTAAAGCAGATTCATGTTGCACAGCTGGACACAGCCAGGGATGGTCCAGTGGTTAGCACTGTTCAAAACCCCGTTGCCCCGGCCTTTCTGTGTGGAGTTTGCATGTTCTCCCAGTGTCCGCGTGGGAGCGGTGCTCCGGCTTCCTCCCGCCATCCAAAGACATGCAGGCTAGGTTAATTGGTGTCTCTGAAACTGTCCTTAGGTGTTAATGTGAGTGGTTGTTTGTCTATGTGTGGCCCTGCGGTGGACTGGCGACCTGTCTAGGGTGTACCCCGCCTTTTGCCCAATGTAAAAGGCTCCAGCCGACCTTTGACTGGGTACGCAGGATAAACGGTTGACGATGGATGGATGGATGGATGGATGAACACAGCCAGGATTCTAGTGAATTTAAAGGTGAAGCTGCCTCACATAATCTGTGGCTGCATGTTTTCTGGTCTGATGACACTGGCTTGTTTGAGATAATGTTATGAGGACAACAGTTTCAGGTTAAATGACTGCAATTCTTTAATTCATTACATTCTTTCCTCTCTAAGCACCACCCCTATATTTTTTGTAGGATAAGTGTGTTGTTGGTTTTGGTTTAAAGCTATATTACTTAATAATAAAAATATCTAAACATGAGAGCCAGACCGAACCTCAGAGGTAAGATGAGTATATTATGACTGTTGCCTATTTCAGAGCTCAGTGTGAAATCAGTGTACTATTATTATTTCATACGGCTATGGATCCCTGTAATTCTTGTTATTTATTTATTTTTTTAATCAGTGTCAATTTCTAATGTGCAGGGGTGTCCTAACAGCTATTAACCCGCCCCCTCCCCTCTGAGCATCAAATATATTTATTCAGTCCTACACTGTATATTTCCTCATAAAGTAAGAACCTCCTGGTGTGCTTGTTTCCTATTTCTAATCCCATGTTCAGCTGCCAACACTTGGTGTACAAGGAGAGATGAGAGTAAAATAATTCCTAACAATAACAGGGACAATGAAAAGACCCACAGTCCTTCAGTCATTCAATTTTATTTAAAATTTTTTCCTTTTCCTTTAAAAGTAACAACATTTTCACTCTTTGCACCACTCTGTGAAAAAACAAAATACATGCACGTTAAAGTTTGCCTTCCTGGTAGGTCATCAGAAACCTCACACTTTTGACATTTAACTTTTAGCAAAAATCTGGCATTTGACATTAGGCCTTTATAACTGAGCAGGTTTGTCATTACATGTGGCACTCCCAGAAAACCTGTTGCTTCATGTTTACGCACGTCATCCAAAACAGAAAACATGACTGCTGCAGATCCATTATGTGGTGCGTTCTGTATCACACAACATGGGCATTTCTCTCACACACACAAGGAAAACACAATGTGTTTATATCATACTATCACTTGTGCATGTTAAATATAAACCGGTGTGATACTGTGTTTGGATGCAAATAGAAGCCTGACTGATGGGTGAGGCGATTTGCTGCTATCAGATGGTGTGCCACTGTCTGTGTGTACCTACCTGCAGTGAATGTTTCCTGCCATAACGTATAGTGGTAGCAAAGTGTTCACAGTTCTTTTTGAAGGGGTTATACTTTGGACACTTCGCCACATAGTCGACAATTCGTTTAGCTATTTCATCTGGGGTTCCTGCTTTGTAGTCATCAATGCCATCGAGGTAGTTGTACTTCATCTCTTGATAATTTGTTCTTGTCACATTAAGTTGACCAAATACACATTTATATTTATGGCCAACACCTGTGTGTGAGAATAAACCTTTAGGTAGACTGTTAATAAACTTGATACAAAAGCTCTTATATTCTATTTGCTCATTTCCTATTTACTGCAACTGTACACAAGTTACAGTAACCTGTATGAAAAGGAAGGACGAGTTTCAGCATCAACTCATAACAGCTGATCAGGAAGCAGGCACATGCACACATCAAAAGACCTAATGTAATAAGTTTGTTATTGTCAGTGACCAGACTGTCTAATGTACTGTACTTAATGGAGTACACTACAGGTGAATACAGTAAAATTTGTGTTTAATAATGTTATCACACTGATATGCAAATTAGGTGTTCACTAAATTAAAATGTGCTTATTTGCATACATTTGACAAGGCACTCCAGGTAAATAGGATAAACAAAATGACTAAAGCATATCACCACAGAACTTCCCCAGTTAATGACTTACATCACTTACTTATTTCCCTGAAATATTTAAATATGCAGATTAGATTGTTTTGGTTAATTTAGAAGAAATCTACAGACAGACGGAAGATGGTAGGTATAAATGAAAATCTAAACTCCATCTAAATGTGTATTTTGGAAGTTTTCTTTTCATTACAGTAAAAAAAGACAGGCAAAATAGACCAAAATCTCAAAATTGATTAGTTTGTTGTATGCTGATAGGTCTTTACATGATACAGACAACCCTCCCTCGAATACGAAACTTAGTCTTTGTCAACATCAGTTAGAGTGTGTGTGTGTGTGTGTGTGAAGCTGAAGGTTATCTTGCTTGTGAAACAAAAATAATTTAAATAATATTTATTTTAATCGTGCCTGCCGCACAATGCCACACTTCAGTGTGAATGTTTTTTTTGATTTTCAAGTGTTATGTATTTTAATAACACCAAAAGAATGAAAACAATTTATTGCCTTGTGCAAAATAAACAGATAATTAGTGAAACTATGTCCCTCTCCTTAGTCCAGTCATTTTTTCTAAATATATACTAGTAGCATAGAAAACATGCACACTGTGGCATAGTTTACCTTGCTGTTGCTGCTCTTGTGATAAACCAAGTGAATACTTGAGAAAACCATGGTCTCTGTGTGAACTGATTATTTTGTAGAAAAATGTGAGTATGAAACAATTGCTTGAGTGTGAGAGAATTAAAATAAATCAGTAATGAAGTCAGAGTTGTTTTAATATATTTAAGGTGTTTAAAAAAAAAAAATTATTACATAATTAATAAATAATTATGAGCCCCTGCCCACCAAAATGTCTGTGTATATCTCTGTCAGGAGGTTTAGGAGTCCTGCAACCCAGCTACCAGCTTTTACACAAACATCTATCTACACGTAATGATTTGGGAAATCTTCAAGTTCCCCTTCGAGGGAACTCGAACTGCGTCGGTTACGACACTATGGGAACGCCTCTAGGCGTAGCAGGTCTGAACGTGAATGAAATCACTCCAATCCTATTGGTTTGTTGCTAGAACGGTAAGGTGTGACGGAATAACCGGAGGAGTATAAAGCACACCTGTACACACTCATCATTAGCTTTTTTCTATTCAGCAGGCGCTCTGTATGTTGTTTGAAGAAAGCTCCAGTCCTACAAGCAGTGTGTCTTACCTGAAGAAG
>NC_060155.1:7661301-7665307 GCF_021292245.1 Micropterus dolomieu | reverse complement strand
ATCCAATTTACACTAACACTAATGTATTACCATATGAACACTTATCATTCGATTACTCACATATCCTAAATATTTCAAATGTTTCTAAGAATGACATATAACTTCAACATCATCAATATGGTGCATGTCGAGGGAGTGAAAGTTAATTTCTTGTCCTGGTTTGATTATGCTCCACTGAGGATCAACCTTGACTGTGTACGCACGCAAGTGCGAATTATAAGACACTGGGACTAAAAGTTTACCGCACAGAAACCACATTGTGTTTATATTTTGAATATATTTGATAAGAAAAAAGAGGAATATTCTCTGTATGCAAGTAATCAACAATGAATACATCTTTACAAGCATATTTTACACTGTCAATCACCCTTGACACACGCTGCATGTTTTTACATGCATCTTCACTCCCATGTACATCAGCAAGACATCTCTGTAGCTCTAATGGGAGCGATGAAAACCTGTAACCATCTCAAAGTCATCAAGTATGTTCTCCTAGCACTGGCGCATCTGGTGTCTATCGCTTAAAGTTTTTGCTACATTAATAAAATTTCTGCAGCTACTCGCAACATTCTTCAAATACTGGTGTTTGGCTTCAAAGCGCATACACCACAGTGAACGCAGGGGACCATGCATTGTAATGAGTCTGGGATAGTGAATCATATAATGACATTTTGGAGTTATGACATTACCAAAAGTATCTAGAAGTAGAAATGTTGAAAAGTAATTATGCAGTGTATCTCTGTGTGTGCAGGAGTATTTTTACTTTCTACCTTACACTTTAAGATAAATAAGGAGCCATACACCCAGTACCCATAGACTGTATAACAGAGCCTGAAGTTCCTGTAGAGTGCCTTGTTTGCTGCTTTGATATAAGTCTAGTTTAAACACAGAATAATTTGGGCACATCCAAACCATCCTGTGGGGGTAAGTGCTGAAACAAAGAATGATCTGCACAGAGTAATTATGATTCCCACTGGGTGGTTTTCTTGCAAACTCTGAGGTCTCAGAGCTGACCGAATGCACATGCAGTAAATAGGTCTAAACAATGTAAACCACACAAGACCTCCTCAGAGGTCGCACTAAATGACACCTCCTACAGGGCTTCAAAAATATTCAGTGTGCAGATAATTCTTTGTTTTTCACTACAGCGTGACTTCTCAGTAAATGTCACATTTGTCTCTTAAAGAAATGTCAAAATAAAATGGTATATTACATCAACCTTTCACTTTTTACTTTCTACTAACAATTGTAAAATGTTAGCCTATAAATAACATCTTAATATTGTCATTTACAGCTGTTAACTATAATATTGTTAAGTTTAGATCACACTATTTAAAATTAAAATATGAAACCGATGATGAATGAAGAATGATTTTATGTATAATTAGTTTGATACACTTTATAACAAAGTATTCCTAATACAAAAGCAATAGTTTAATAAATTAAACTCTTGTATTGTATTCATAACATCAATATTAAAAGGTTACAAATGTAAAAGTAGTTTCGTATGACTTGAAATGTGTTGAGTTAATATAAGGATAGAATAGGCTGAGAAGAACCCAGTGTCATAATTTCACATCAGTAGTGTTCAGGTGTTGTGAGTAAAAAGAAAAGCAGGAGCTGAAGACCTGGAAGCTGGAACTGTTCTCTCCTGAAGAGCTGGACACAGCTAATAACATCTGGCGGGTTCTGCAATCAGCTCCTCTGGCACCTGTAAAGGCAACAATGGTAGACAGTTAAGCAGCTTCTTCCAAAGTGCCATAAAGCTACTGAACTCCGAAATCGCCTCAGCATGATAACCTCATGTATGTGAATGTGAAATACACTATTTCCTAATATGTGCAATATACGGTTTTCTGCTGGACACTGTGCAATAATAACTACTCAAGTCAGATCTTATTGAATGTTTATTATAAAAGGATCTTATTTTATATTTCTTATTGAACTGTACTACCTTTTTTGGCAAATTCTAATCCACCAAACAAACTCAGAGGCGGCTCTCACACACCTAATTTCTCGCCTTAACTGAACCATCGCCTTAGTTACAGTCCAGCTTCCTGTCTGCAGGCATAACGCGCATTATATGCTGACAAAAAAGGTGGATGAAAATCTCTGCAGTTGGCCTACAACAGCTGTTCTGCCGAATTATGCATCCACCTCTTAAGCTCCTTATGAGAAACGTCGCTGATCAAACGCAGTTATCACCTCAGAGTGTTTGCTGAATCTCAAGGAATGCTACATCTACTGAGTGTATTAACTTATTGATGACTCTAAACGGCCTTTAATATGTACTTCGATCAATCAATCATCCCCACTGATGAACCCCTGCGTGACAGTTTCAGGCAGAACTTTGCAGGCGCCTCCCCCTCGGATCAGGTGCAGCCACTTATAATAGTATCTGACTAGTATCTAACTGAACAGTGATTCCGTTACAGGACGTAGCTAAATCTCACATCGCCCGTTAGTAAAAGTTACCAAGGATCAAAACATCACTATCCTACCTGCTGACAAAGGAAGATTCACGGTAGTACTTAACACAGCGGACTACCAGAACAAAGTCAACACACTACTAATGGACACAAACACATATGAGACACTGAGACGAGACCCAACCAGCGGATACAAGAAAAAGGCCATAGAATGTCTGCAACAGTTACAGAAGGACAACACCATCACACGTGAACAATATTACCGTTTGTATCCTGGAGAAGCCATTCCATGCATTTATGGACTACCCAAGATACACAAAGAAGGAGCCCCACTCAGGATGATTATCAGCAGCATTAACTTGGTCACCTACAACATTGCCAAACACATTTCTACCATCTTAGCTCCTTTGGTGGGAAACATGCCTCACCACGTCCAAAACTCTATTGACTTTGTAAACAAAGTTCGAGGACTAAAACTGGATCCAGATGAAACCATGGTATCCTATGACGTGACTTCTTTGTTCACCTGCGTCCCCACCATAGAGGCAGTAGAAACCGTTAGGAAACGGCTAACACAAGACAACACCCTGGACAACAGAACTAGCCTCAGCCCTGACCAAATCTGTAAATTACTCGACCTCTGTCTAAACACCACCTACTTCCAGTACAACGGGGGATTCTACAGACCGGTGCATGGCTGTGCCATGGGCTCACCGGTATCCCCGATTGTGGCAAACATCTACATGGAAGAAGTGGAGAATAAAGCCCTCAACTCCTTCAGAGGAACAGCACCGAGCCACTGGTACAGATATGTGGACGACACCTGGGTCAAAATTAAAAGCCAGGGAGTGCAAGCCTTCACAGAACACATCAACTCTGTGGACAGTAATATCAAGTTCACACGAGAAGATGTTCACAACAACAGTTTGGCCTTCTTGGACTGCGCTGTACACATTGAAGAGGACAGGAGCCTGCAGATTGGAAAACCCACACACACAGACCAATACCTACTCTTCGATTCACACCACCCACTGGAGCACAAGCTAGGGGTCATGAGAACACTGCACCACAGAGCGGAAAACGTACCAACAAGCGCCCAAGCCAGAGAGAAGGAACAGAACCACCTGAAGGGGGCACTTACAGCCTGTGGATACCCTAAATGGACCTTTGTGAAAACAGCCACAAGATCCAAGAAGAACAAAACTACAGGGGAGGAGGAAAAGAAGGTCAAACGCAACAACATTGTGATTCCATACGTGTCTGGAGTATCAGAGAAACTCAGGAGGATTTTCAACAAACACAACATCCCTGTGTTTTTTAAACCCAAGAACACACTAAGACAGATGCTGGTACACCCCAAAGACCGCACACCCAAACACAAGAAAAGCAATCTAGTGTATGCGGTCCAATGCAGTGAGGAATGCACAGACCTCTATATTGGGGAGACTAAACAACCACTACACAAACGCATGGCTCAACACAGAAGGGCCAATTCCTCAGGTCAAGACTCTGCAGTCTACTTACATCTGAAGGACAGAGGACACTCGTTTGAGGACCACCAGGTGCACATTTTAGAC
>NC_060155.1:7639631-7661201 GCF_021292245.1 Micropterus dolomieu | reverse complement strand
TGCAGTCTACTTACATCTGAAGGACAGAGGACACTCGTTTGAGGACCACCAGGTGCACATTTTAGACAGAGAAGATGGATGGTTTGAAAGAGGTGTCAAGGAAGCATCTACACCAGGTTTGAGAAGCCGTCATTGAAAAGGGGAGGGGGTCTACGCCACCACTTATCCCCCACTTACAATGCTGTCCTTTCATCACTTCCCAGGAAACTCAACAAACGTAACCTATTGGCCTCAGGTGAAGATACCAACGATGGTCGTTCAGTCTTGGCCACCGGTAGTCTTAACGACTGTAACGACTGTCGTCACAGCAACCAGGAACACTAACGAACCAGCGGTATCGATGACCCTGGCCAACGACCCCACTGAGGTTAAATAGCTGAGCTTCCCTGCCAGTCAGTCAGAACTGAAGAAGTCCTTTGGATGAGGGACGAAACGTCTTCCAGTATTTTCAACCAAGTCCAGTTGCCCTTGATTTTAACCTTCGACCTATGACCTGGATGACTGAGAATCTTCATAGACATATTATCACCCTAACGTCTAACACTAAGGTTAATCTAATAACGTTACATTTTGGCTTCTCTCTTCTTGCTGACTTGTCTTTGACTCATTAAAAGCTGCGGTTAGAACACACTAACTTACTTACACTAACTTAGCAGCTTGGGGCTGCTGGTATTTGGCCAATTAGCATAACGAGCTAACGTTGAGCTAACGTTAAGCTAACAAGCTATATGCCGACAGCGATACCTGTTAAATGTTAACACATAAATAAAATACAGGAATTTCACTCACCAAGTACAACATGGATTTCCTGGAGGTTCTCTCTTCAATGAACTGCACAGCCTGCCATTATTCATCCGGTTTCTGCATGTATAAATGTCCAAAAGGCTCCGACAGGCTGAGCCTCAGAGCTCCGTGTAGCTGAGTGAGGCTAACAGACAGCGGACCAAGTGCCCCCAGTGGCAGTGGCTAAAGGTGCCTGTCAATCAAAGCGACCACGGCCCTAATAATGCTGAACTTTAAGATTTATTATAATTTAATAAGGTGAGTTATAAAACAATTCACCCCCCTCACAGTTGTCACGAAGGGCAAACTTAGCGATATGCACTAAAACCATTTTTTGAACCAGGCTGTAAACATGTTTTATTCTGCTGTAAAGTTGGGCATTTTAACATGGGTGTCAATTGAGATTGACTCCCTTCTGCAGCCAGCCTCAAGAGGCCACTCGATGAATTGCAGTTTCAGATGCTTCCGTATTGGCTTCAGGCGGGAGATTGGAAGTTTGCCGCTTGCGTGAAACCCGGGGGTACCAGTAATAGTACGAAGCTGCAGTGGGGGCTGTTTCTCCGGAGGCTGCAGTTTCAGGACCCCCGCAATCCTGGGACCGCAGTTCTAGGACCCTAGTTCTTTTGCGACAGCGCCATCTAGTGGAGTGGGTGGCGGTAATACACAGCAACACGAAGGAGGTTAACCCTGTCTGCTATCACGGCCGATGTGCGCAGCTGTAGGGTTAACCGGTCGACATGCATATAATAAATAACTTAAGTTCAGGCACACACTCGGTGGTAGTTGTGGTAAGGATAATTGGCTTCGGGGGGCTGTAAAGAGTAACATAGCTAGCTAGCTAACTAGCTAGCCAGTCAGCTAGCTGGCAGTATCAAAGTAAACAAGGTCCTGGAATTGCTGTTCCGGTCCTAGGATTGCGGTCCTGAAACTGCAGCTTCATGCTACTCGTAAAGGTAGCAAAACATTTTTTTCAACGGAAACGGTGGTCCCCTGAACACCCTGTTGTGTACGCAAGCGCATTGCATTTTCCTGGCTTTTTAACACCGTTGTGTTTACAAACTTGTTGCAGTTGATTGGGCAACACATGAGACACGCCCACCAAACGGGAGAAAACATACATAGAAACCCGTTGAAGCCGTTCAATCTGAAAATGTTGCAAACCGGTGCAAAACGTTTTGAGATTGAGCTCGCCCCTGGGGCAACTGCAACAAGTTTGTAAACACAACGGTGTTAAAAGGCAGGAAAATTCACTGCGCTTGCGTACACGGCAGGGTGTTCAGGGAACCAGCCTTTTCGTTGAAAAAAACGTTTTGCTACGTTTTGTCGGCGCTGAACTCAGCCCAAGGGAAGCCCGGAAGCGTTGTAAACATTGTTAGAATTTGTCTTAACTTAAGATGATAGAACACATGAAGTCAGAGGAATGCAATCACCATACACACTTTATTCAAGTATTTATTTTAGTTTTTGCTTAATGATGCTGTTTTGACCAACAATAGTGTATTGATTATTG
The DNA here is from genome assembly GCF_021292245.1 of Micropterus dolomieu. Classification (NCBI taxonomy): domain Eukaryota; kingdom Metazoa; phylum Chordata; class Actinopteri; order Centrarchiformes; family Centrarchidae; genus Micropterus; species Micropterus dolomieu. The sequence goes on along the minus strand of NC_060155.1, from coordinate 7,658,908 downwards.
ACAAATACATTTTTACATTTACCTCTCCTCCACTCTGGAGGGCAAGAGCCTGCAGGACTTAAAATGAGGCAAAAGCATAAAATAAATAGTGTGCAACTCAGCATCCTCAAGGTAACCTGATAATGTGGCGATAAGTGCTTTCCCGTTCCTGTTTACAGCATTTTGAGCCCTTGGAGCCAATCGCTTTCCAAGTGATGTCAGTAAAGTCTGTGAGGGTTCAGGGCTTTAGGGCTTAGGGGGACATTGGGATTGAGTCATGCACTCTGCAGACTTTTTTTTAAAATGGCATTGCTTTTTGAGTTTAATGTTACATAACATAGGCTACATTTGCATTGAACTGACACAAACATTAAACATTAAATATTATTACCCTTTAGTCCATTCTGTTCCCTAGTATGGTTTTAAATAATTCAAATTGTGTGGGTTAGACTGAGGGGTTTAGAGTTGTAACAATAACTCTACATTTATAAATTATAGAAGCTTTCAATCCTAACCCTTGTTATAACAACACGTTTCATGTAGTCTTGCGCCTAGCTGTTTCTTGCAAAAAGCCTACGTTTTTAGCTATAACTCAGGACACAGAAATTACAATCTAATAGGCTAACTATTTATTAGTCATTAGTTATCAAAGTAAGAATTATTAATAACGAGTTTCCCCTCTATGAAAGCACACCTCACTTACAGTGAGCCCACTGTAACAGGAGGGATCCGCCCCTCTAACGAAGTGGGGGCGGGATGTAGATGTGTGTGTGTGTGTGTGTGTGTGTGTGTGTGTGTGTGTGTGTGTGTGTGTGTTCCTGTCTTGTAATTGGCTGGTCCCATTGGGAACGTCATGATTGACGCTTCAATACATACATGCTTGCGTGAAACGGTAGTTCTGACTTTCAACTAAGCGGAACCATGGCAAAGAGGTGAGTCTTGGATGACAAATGACATAGCTACAAGAGAATAATGAATGTTTTAAAAGTTCTTTAGCTCCTGTTATGTGCATGTTTCTTATCAGCCGACCGAATGAGACCATCAGCTACTTTAACACAGTTTTAACAAGTTTGAAAATTTGTTGTAGGGCTAAACATTATAGACCACATGATATTTCTCAGAGTTCTTCTTGATGGTAATGTCGAGAATGTTAATGTTAGAGCCAGGGCTGTTGTTTGTATGTGAGTTTAGGAGGGTCTGGTTATGATTAGTGGGTTGAATTATACAACAGAACAAACAGGACATATAGAAACAGCATCTGCTGAAATAAAAGTCTCTGTTCTTCCTTGTGATATTCACAACCATACTCTGGTTAAATTAAGAACAGAGAAGTTTCTGTATTAGTAAGAGCCTCTTCCTGTCAGATGCTTCTTACTCAACTTTTTTGTTTCCAAGGTGCCACACATCTGCTCTGTTTACATGGCTGGAAGGATGTTGCACATTGTGATTATGAGATACTTTTAATGTCATTGACACTTTAAGATAAGATAACTTTAAGATAATGTACATTGGAAAGGAGATTATGCAGATATAAAGGTTTTAAACCCATGAAAGCAAATGATCTCTAACATTATACCCTGAATCATTTTTTGTGTGTTTTGGTCTATCTCATGTTAAAACATAGATTTTGAACCATGCAGCTGTAACTTAATGGTAGAGGTGGGGTCATATTATAACAAAGGTTTTCCATACTGGCCTGTCAGTAGTTTTCTGTCATTGTGTTTAACAAAAGAAAACACCCAGGAGCAAGGCCGGAACTTTTTATATACAGTCTGTGGGCAGGAGAGGTCCCTGGGAACTGAGACGCGAAGTGCAACATTGGCTAGGTTGTAGGACTTATTGTTCAGAGTTCTTAAGATCCCCTTTATTAACATACTTAAATGGAAAAAACACAGGGATCCTATTGTAGCTGCGTTTGTCTGAAATGGGAATTGCATCCAAACCACAAAAAATATTATTCCTCTTTCCCTTTAGTGATACTGTAGTCTGGTTTCATTTGCAGAGCTTTTGCGATTTCTATTGCCTGAAGGAACATGTTGAAAATCCAGTTTCAAACAGGTTTACAAGCTGACCAGCAGGTGTAGTTTGTTATATTAAAACAATTTCCTATTAACTGTTAACTGAATCAAGTAACCAAGCAACACCTTTTCGTAAAAGGGGTAAAATGATAAGCTTTCCTGAACAGCACTGTGACTTGTTTGATTGGTTTAAGAAGTCATTTCATTCATTTAATGGACTTAATCTTTCAACCAAAGACTAGGTCTTTTTCACAGAACAAATCACAGAAGGAAAAGCACTGGCGCAAATAATAAAATTGAATGATGGCTGAGTTCCATTTAGCTGCTTGTCTTGTGCTTGCTGGCTCACTGTCATGGCTGTCACTGGGAGACTTGATTAGAACAACACCATCGTTAATGTTGTTAGTAACATGTGACAAGTTAAAAGGTCTGCTAGAAGGTCTTTCTCTGAAGAACAGAAACCTCTGGAAAATCTTTATTAGTTTCAGCAGATTCCAAAATGCATGTTTCAGTGTCAGAAACAGACTCATTCCATTGCACAGTTTCTGTTTTGTCTGCCACCCTACTCTGCTTGATTCACTGTTTGCTTGTTGCTCTTCTCACAGTCAACAAACCAACAAGGAGCTCACCGAGGTGTTTAACCAAATCTGGTGCCTGGATACCAACCGTCTCAGGCCGGGGACTGATTACATCATTTCCCTCCAGGTCTGTACCACAAGTCTGCCACCACTGGTTCTGCAAAACAGCAGAGATACATGCAAACATGCAAACCCCACGTGGAAAGGAGTCACAGAGCAGTGCTGTGTGCATTCTGCTATGACATCACAGAGAATACAGTGCAGTTAAATCCTGTAAAACCTGTTCTGCCGAAATTTCATCCAGTTACCTGTTAGTGCAGGTAAATGGAGCCTCAGACACTATGTCATAAAAAGATGAAAAACACACCACCTGGATTGTCATAATTAGCTGTACATTATCTGTAACATAAGAACAAACAAAATTAAGAGTCTACTGCTACGCTAATATCTGTCTCTTGTACTTAAAAGATAAATGCTATTTGCAGCATGCTCACAATTAATCAAAAATGCACTTGAGAAACTCAGCGGATCACCAGAGTCAGTTGGATTCATCCTCTGGGAACCACGACCGTGCATATTTTCATGGCAGTCCATCTAGCGGATGTCGTGGTATTTCAGTCTGGACCAAACTGGGCAGACCTGACCAACATTGCCATACCTAAAGCCACGCTTCTAGTGTGGCTAAAAAAGGTATCTTATTGTCATTATAACTTAAAGAGCAAACTTAAGGATAGCATTATAAATTACATTAACTCAATTGCATGACAAAATAGCGAAAAATAAAGCATACAAACACTGCCTCTTAAAGTACTGCTTATATATTATTGCTCATAATATACTTTGTATAAGGGCTAGAACAAATAAAGTGACAAGTACTTTTTTTGATTGATCATTTAGTTGTTAAAAGGTGCAGAATCGATGGTTATGCTGATTATTGCTGATTATGCAAGGAATGGCCAGTACAAGTTTCTGAATCACTTTCAACGTGCTGATGTCTGTCTGTGTATTTGCTTGTATTTTATTCAGGGCAAGGCAGGTTTTGTGGCTCAGGGCAGTAACAATGCCAGAGACATGGCCAGGGCTCCGCTCTTCAAATATGTTAATGAAGCCAAGCTCAAGAGTATCAAGACATTTGCAAGTAAGCAGGAGTTAATGTATTCCCCATCACTTACATGCTCATTTGCTAAAAACACTTTTAACAAGCATATGTCTTTTTTAAATGCAGATTTCATCAGCTTGCTGGACAACTATGAGGTGTCTACAGGAGTAGCAGAGACAGTTACTCCAGAGGAGCTTCAAGAGAACAGGCTCTTTATCGATTCCATAATGGAGACGGATGTCATGAAGGTGCGGTAGCGGTGAGAGAGGGAGTCCTCTCTTTAACACTTCTGTCATCAACAAACAAAACAGCCCACTGATCCTACACAGCGGCTTACTCTCCTGGGAACCTCCCTCAAATGTTGACAGAGTTTCAAGCTGTGACAAGTTTAAGGAGGATTTGTTTAATCGCCACTGACGTATCCCACTCGGATGCCTTTTTATAATTATTTAGTTCAAGGACAAATCAGTCATAAAATGTTTAAACATGATGATCTTTGTTTTTCCAAAGCTTTCTCACCTTAACAAGAAGCATTTTAGAGGAAACACTGGAATTCATCTGCACATTTGTCCAGCTGTCATGGAGTAGATGCTTCCCTGAGCACTTTAAGGACTTTTCGCCCATGTTGGCTTAAAAGTTTGTTATTGACCTTGTAAACAGTTTCTCTATATCTATAGGCGTCTATCTAAAATTGAAATGTAGACGCCAGACGCGCTGGTTGTCCAATAATTCTGGGATTCCAAGTGCTGCGTTTTGATGGTTTATTAATAGGTAAAGTTAGGCTGTACAGGTGATCAGTTCCATACAGCGAAAATAACCATAAAATACTACAAACAGTGTGAACCGCGGTCAGCAAAAATGAGGCTTTCTTTCCATCACCCCCTCTCTCTTCCACTAACTAACGATTTCCTAAATTACTACTGACACCACGTGACTAAAGCCTGTGAGCAACCAAGAAAATGGTGTTCAAGAACACATACCTGGCTCCTACAATATCCAAGGCCAAGACTGGATTTTCAATCTCAAAAGTAACCGTAACCCGATAAACTCTCTTTGTGCCCTAAACTGTTCATCTGTACTGTTCTTTGATCCTGTTTTTTACCTGGAAGCCTGAAATGTCATCATACTTTTTGTTTATTTGTTTTTTTCATAGTGTGCTCACAAGTATCTGGTTAAGAAGGGGCAGTCGCCTGCAGACCCTGCACAGTTCAAGAGACAGCTGTATGACATCTGGTTCCGTCTCTACCACAGGGACAGGAGTGGAGGGTGAGTTTCAAAATAACAGCAGGGGGAGCTACTGCAATGTTTAGAGAGACAATCCTGGAAGTCAACAGAAAGAGCACAGGACAGGTTTCTACAGAATAACTGATGGAAGTCAATCTTTGCCATCTTCAGGACCTTTTTTCTGCAGCTCAATTAGCTAAGATGGAGACAGATGAATTTCCTTCTCAAGAATCAATAAGGCATCTAAAAAATATAAATATGAATACATACAGTTATACAACATTTAAACCCTCTGTTCCTATGTTGGTGTTCTTTTTTTCTTTTTTAACCAATAGTTTAGTTATAGTTACTGCATATAGTAATCCTGAAGAATAAATCTTTTGACCAAAAATAAATACGTCAAGGTCCACTCAATAGCTTTTCTGGAGCCTTTAACTACATCTCACGGTCTTCATCAATTAATAGAGCTATGCTCAGTTGTCATCTGTGGACTTTTTTTAGTGTACTTTCATCTTTAAGAATACATCTGAGTGGATGAGTTTAACTTCAATAGTGGTTGATGCTTTTCATTACAGTGAAGATTCCTGTGGATTCGAACATGTGTTTGTGGGAGAAACCAAGTTCGGCCGGGAGATCATAGGTCTTCACAACTGGGTCCAGTTCTACCTGCAAGAAAAAAAAAACCTTGTTGACTATAAAGGCTACAAAGCAAGAGACAACAAAGCTACAGTAAGAAAATACTGGCCCACGTTCATTATGAAGATACTGAAGACAATGGTTTTCTGAAAAAACAACAACTTTATTCATGTTTGTTTCAATTAAATACGATACATATATAATAATACTAACTATTTGAACTGTTACTGAATTAGAACAAGTAAATATATGAGTTTTAATTCACTCATCAATCACACAATCATTGTTTTATAGCCTGATGAAGATGACCATGTCCTGAACCTGCAGTTTAGTTGGAAAGGCTTGGTGAAGCCAGTTTGCGGCTGCTTCATCGGTGTCAGTCCAGAGTTTGAGGTGGCCATCTTCACCATCATCTTCCTCATGACGAATGAGAAGATGACAACTGTGGTGGCGAAAGTGGACGAGTACTTGCTGGAGCTGGTTGTTTATCGGAATGGGAAATCCATCGGCACGTCCTTCCCCAAACTGCTCAGCAGTAACAACAGGGATGTGTAATATTACACATTCACCTGAGCAGTCAGCTGTCATGTACCAAATTCTGTCTTATGGAGTAAATAAAATTTCTTTCTTTACATAGTAGTGTTGGCATTTTTATTCTCCTGTTAGTGAAGTTAAGTCAGATAGGTCACAAGATTTAGAAAGATAAAACAAAAGAGCAAATAGTTGGACTATTTTAATGACTGGATAAAAACATGGTAGTGCTTAGCCCCGATTCTGGTCTGTCAGTAGACCTCCTCTTCAACAGCATGTCATGGAGAGCTGAAATGAAACTGAAAGTACCAGTTTTTATCATAAGTCATTACCACACCAGGTATTATTTCTGTTTACACAAAAATGCAGCACAAAAACAACAATTTGGCTGCACTGCCTTAGTTAGCTGCACTTCCCAGAATTATATTAAGATATATTAATATGTCATAAAAATTATTATATAGGATATATTATATAATTATTTATTCTCTGAAATTCTGATACATTTAGAAATAATGTTATTCTAAGAATTCTCAATTGTTTTCTTCAGTCAAAAATGATGACATGCTGATGAAATATAGATTTTTTTATTGTTTTTTGTGCATGTTAACTAATTGTACATTCAGTATTCACATTGTTTACTACTTTATGTATACAGTTAGAAGTCTATCATGTACCAGTGACACAATTTTGTAAATTGTATTGTTAAATTGTTGATTTGCGGTGTTGTATTTACTTCTGTTGCTTCATATGCAGATGACAATTACACATGAACCTGAATCACGTGATGACTGTAAAATATTAACCTAGAGTTAGTACACATGTATAGATTTATTTACTGTCTATTTTATTTATTCACTATAAAGCAGTAAGGGAGTCACGTCTGCCTGGCAGACATGACTCAGGACTAATACTTTGTAGTACTTGACGCGCCCTTGCTTTGCGCATGCGTGGTAAAATAAATCCATTACCATGTCAAACCACAGAAATGAAACTCATCCTCTGAAAACTACCAGGTGAAGTGAACTAAACGCGCAGGTAAAGCCACGTAAAGCTAGATTAAACTCTACTACATGCTTGCTAACGGTGACAGTGCCAGTTGTCTTCTTGCTCATGAACAAACTTTTCGAGTTAGAGGCAAGAAACAAGGTTAGCTAAAAGCTAACAGCTAGCTGTCAGTTGGCAGCTCGTTACTATCTGACAGGGAGCCACCTGACAACCGCTCACATGATTAAACTCCTGCGATCAGACCCATGACATTACACAACTGGAAACAGATTCTCTTGGCGTGTTTGTGTTTGTATGTGTAGTTTGGATCACTGGAGTGCCGCTTAGGGGCTTGTTAAACAACAAGTCACAGCAACAACAACATGTTTGGTAAAAAGAAGAGAGCACCGCAGCCTAAAGGCCAGGGCGCTGCTGCAGCCAAGCAGGTAACGGCAACCCGGACAAACTCTACAGGCGAAATGTTAACTGTAACGTGCTCTCTGGGGAAAGTCTTATCTTTTACTTTATGGTTTCAGATGGGTCTGTTTGTAGACCTGGACCCCGAAGAGATGATGGTGGGTATGGAGGAGAATCTGGACGACCCGGACTTGGAGGCTGAACTTGCTGCTATCACTGGAAATAAAGCTGCTGCTGGAGGAAGAGCCAGGCAGAAAGGGAAAAGTGAGTGCAGTGGTTATAATGATTTATAATCATGTTAACAGTATTAGTTGCCATGATTGGAGTAATATGTGCATGAAGTTGAGGGCCACGGATCTGAGGAGCTTTTCACTTGTATGTGAAGCCGCTTTGGCCCCATGTCAAGTAGTAGTAGATCAATACTAATAATAATAATAAGATTTTTGAAGCCGATAATGCTATTGATATTTGAGTTTCTCTCAAACTCAGAGAATGAAATAACACCTGATGTTAATTTTCTTCAGAAACACATAAAACACAATGAATTTTCTTTGGTGACCAGGTCCATGGCAATAGTCCTAATAGATATAAATATAAAAATACGAAATTAAGAAGAAATAACAGTTATAAAAGAATAACAGAGACTACAACCCATAACATAAATGAACATTTTGATGAGGATATGGTTCTCCTAAAACATTTTGCAACCAATAAATGTACTGGGCAGGACATTTTACAGTTGAAAAATTAATGTCACTACTCTCTGGTGGAGAAAGTACAGCATGGTGACACTCACATCGGCATTTATTTACTTTATTTTCTTGTCATTTATCGGCTGGGCTATACGCCCATCAGTGGCAGACTCAAGCTGGCAGGGTAAATAAAATAACAATACTCTGGAACCACTAATGCCACTATTAACTTTACATTATTACTACATGACAATGTGATATGTGTTGTTGATCTCGCATACAAACCCAGCGGGATACATGGTATCATGTTTGTGTCGTAGACCCGCTGCCCATGGATGACATTGCAAGAATGGCTGACGAGTGTATGAGAGATGTGGATGAGGATGAAGAAGACAGTAACCTGGAAGACGATGAAGATCTAATGGTTGGTGTTTATTTATCTCTGCTCTCATACCGAGGTTTGTAGATTTCAAGGTTCTGGACGAAGTAGGCCATTTACCAGACGCATGTTTTAAATACACAAGAAGGAATTCAAGTAGCTGTACAAAACCTTTTGTTTGGTTGCTTGTGCGCCTTGTGGCCCTCAGCCTTGTGGTTTAAAAGTCATGTTGCTTCACACACTCATTGTGAGCCTGTAAGTTGTCAAGTCTTACATTTATTAAATGGTGGACACACAAGTATACTACTTATTGGTCTGAAGTAGCCTGTTGTAAACCAAGTGGTACAAAGCTACATTGTGCTGCAACATCAGAAGTAAAAGAAGAAAGTTTTCTGTAACTGACACAAATGTAGATTTATCTTTAGGGTATTGCCCTACGAATTACAAAAATTCCCAGAGCAATCCCACTGTCAATATGATTCATTTCTAACTGCGTGGTGGACGAGACAAACTTTGGAAAATGTAAGTGATAATTGTAAATATTTGTCCTTTGAACTGAAACATCATGCTGCACAAACTCTTTTTTTCCCTTTTTGAATCTCCTAGTTTTCTCTCCATTGAGAATTAGGATCAATAAAAAGGCAAGTTTAATTGTATAGCACCTTTCAACAAGATATAAAAGAAACACAAGGCAACATAACATTACATATTATATAAGTAAAATTAAGTAGACGTTTAAAAATAAACTACAATTGAATACACATTAAAGTGAAGAATAGAATTTACAGTGCAATGCACGATATGAGTGATTAGTGGAGATGGAGGTGGAAAAAAGAAAAGCCTGAATTTTTAATTATTAGCATAAAAAAACTTAAGAGTTGGACCAGACCTCAATTTCTGGGAGTTTGTTCCGGATATGTGTTGCATGAGAATGCTGCTTCTTCATATTCAGTTTTGGCCGTAGAGACAGTAAGCAGACCTCTCCCAGGCGACAGGTATAGCAAGCCTTTCACACACAGGACGTCAGTGCAAAGAGTCCTGGAGGGATGTTTTCCACTTTGTTGGTCGTAGTGAGGTAGCCGTGTTCTGAATGAGCTGCAGCTGTCTGATAGGATCTTTACTGTAATCTGCAAAGAAGACATGCCTGTAGTCAAGCCTACTAAAGATAAAAGCAGGAACAAGTCCCACTATAAGTCCTTTAATTCTTGATAAACTATATTCGTAATGTGACTTTGTTTGTCACAAAGTTGATGTTCCTACAAACATGTGGAGTTATTTATCCAGGCACTGATCCTCGTCTCAACCCTATTAAACAGCTGGACAGGTGCAGACGTACATGTAATACTCAGCTATGATAACCATCAGAGTCACATGTGTACAGATTGGCGGCTTACGGAAGACTTGTCACACACTCTGCACATCTGAAATCCAGCCTTGCATATGACCAGTAAAATTAGCTGTTGATCGGTTGCTTTACTTTCCCCCCATCAGGCAGAGCTACAGGAAGTGGTGGGTGAAGAGGAAGATGAGGATGCTGTAACTGCTTCCTCCACATCCTCTGCCACCGCTGAATCTCAAGCTGAAACGCCAGAGTCCCCACCTCTGCAGGTACAGTACTTGTTGTTCTCTGCCTTCTTTGTAATTGAGACCACGAACCACAAAACAAGCATGTCAAATAACGGAAAATTTTAGCTGTTGCCGGTGACAGGAAATCGTGGACGTATCTGGCCATCTTGCTTCCTGCTGGTGAACAAAATTAGCTGCTTAATTTTATCCTAAATCACCTCTATATATAGCTATATCTTCAAACAATAGTTGGTTACTGAATAATGTGGCCTGTAGAATAGATGCACTGTTTCCTGGTAAGTCTGTGCATTCTTAAAATTTATCCCACTGGTATTTCTGTCTACTTGAAATGCTTTGTGTGCTTACTATTTCAAACAAGCGATTAAAGATTAGATATAGACATGTAGAAATAGCGATCAGGTTTTTATTTCCTCCTATTGTGTATCTGTGACAAATACTTTGTTCTCAACCCACACTTCTTCCTGCTTAGTCATTCTTGACCTAGCATAGATTTACCAGTTGTTTTCAGATAATGCTGACGGTACCTGCCTGTTGTTTTGGTGAAGCAGCAGGTAGTAAAGGTCTCCTCAGCGGCGGTCGGCAGCCTTCAACACACCCTGGAGGAGAGAGCAGCCATGTACAAGACAGCCTTACAAAACGCAAAGACTGCAGGGGAGACCTCCAAAGCCAGGAGGTACGATCGCGGACTGAAGGTGAGTGAAACTGCTGCAAAGATGTATGCTCAAAGTGCAGAATTACAGCAACAGTCTTCATTATGAATTATTGTCTCATTGTTAAAATATGGGATGTTGTACAGGAAAGGGTATCATGGGATTGTCAGATGTAATGAAACGAGAGACAGATTAGTTGTTTATGGCTTTATTTATTGTGGCTGAAAAAATAATTTACCAATGCTTTATCTGTCATAAGCCGTTAACTAGTACAAGTGCAAGGTTGCGAAATATTTATATTTATCCGTTTTTTGGTAATAATGTTAGAAACTTATGTTTGTAATCTATTCATAAATGGTAACTGCAATTCTAATGAGCCATAAAGTTTAAATTTGTAAGTGTTCATAAGTCATTAATAAAGTATAGTAAATATTAATAAAGATAATAATCAAGTTTGCATTTGTAATTTGTTAATAAGGTGTTGATGAATGAATTTAGCCTTTTTCTAACCAGTGAAAGGGATTTTTCACAACCCAAACGCTGTTCTTATTAATGGTTTATAATTGATCTATAAAACATTAGTAAATGAATTACCTCTCTAGAAAGTGACACAGATTTAGGACAGTCAATGATTGTCCATTATCTTTAATAATAAATTTAATTAAATAATAAACGAAAAAAATACAATAACTATCAAGATATTTACTCATTTCCTTGTTTTCATAGTTGTGTTTGTTATTTGTGCCTCGAGTTACTGGGCTGGAAATCCTATCCAATTGTAGATGATAATGAATGTAAATTTTGGTTTCTACAGACTCTGGAGTCGATGTTGGCTGCTGCGAAAAAAGGGAGACCAGTGAACGAGGGAGAGATCCCTCCTCCTGTTGCAGCTGGAGCCCCAAGTGCCGCCCCTAAGCCAGCTGTTCCCAAACGACCTGCTCCCTCTGTACCTTCTCCCTCTGAATCCACTCATTCGGATCAACAGGGGCAGTCGGAGGCCACGCCGTTACCGCCTGCTGTACCAGAGATCATCACCCCCAGCAGCGAAGAAGAGCAGTCGTCCTCCGCCGCCCTGCCCACTCTGAGCAGTGTCTCATCTCCAGAGGAGCCGATAGAGGAAACGGCCAACCAGCCTCAGACACGTGAGTTGGATTATACAAAGTTATATCAGTGATGATATTAGGTATCTAAAGGGGGTTGAAAGGTGTAGATGTTGCCGTATTGTTTCCCAAACATTGCTTAGGATATGTAAAAAGCTGGAGTTATATTGAATGAGAAATATTGAGTATAATTTTTGGCCTTAAATTTGAGACCAGTTGGTGGGATGTTGGTGCAGTAGGCTAAATAATCCACAAGTAAACTTTATTTTAATACTTTGATCTTTAATTTGATTTCCCATTCTGTAGTCCAGCACACTGTTGTAAACAAATTGCAGGGAATGGGTATTTCTGGCTTTCTCAGATTTATCAGTAATGGTGACACGTTTAGTTTAATTAAGGTTTGTGTGTGAAATTATTTTTAGTATTTATTAATGTGTTTTTCAGACAGATAGATGAAATTGTTGAGGCAAAGTGGTTGTCTTCTAGCTTCTCAGTATCTGATGAATGTGGCTTTTCACTGTGGTAATTGTTCTCTTTCTATCCCGTGAATCCACAGCGGACGAGGCGACCAAGGCAACGCTTTTGGAGAGGCAGAAAGAATACAAGATGGCAGCTCTGAGAGCCAAGAAGCAGGGAGACGTGGATCAGGCTAGGCTTTACTTTAAGACAAGTAAGGTGAGTAAAAGACTACAACCCTAAGTGATTTGTGTAAAACCAAGACAGTGTCTCCTGTGCATAAATTTGTATCAGCCGTGTCGAGTACAAAACAAAGGTCTGTCTGTGGTTTGCAAGAATTGTATTCTCAGTGAATAGTATTATTTTAACATGGTGTTCTGGAAACTACTGTGTGGGGGAAATGTGTTAAATAGATGATTAGTAGACTAATGTGTTGAAATTTCATAGATAAAAAACGCATGTGGTATCTGTTTATTTTGAGTCAAATAAAATGGCTTCAATGCTTTTTACAAACTTGCACAACGTGTATGATGAAATTCTTGTACAATATCAGCAGGATAAATCACTATTATCTTCCCCTTATCATTAAATATGTAGTTGACGAGCTACAACTGTCCAAGTAAAATAAAATTTTTACACATAATAAAGCTTTGTTTCTGCTGGAACTGGAAGCAGCATTCAAACTACTTTGCTGAGCAAAGCAAGTTTCTGCTGTAGGAATGTAGCAGCAGCAGCAGCAGCAGATATGTTTGTGATAATAGACATATAACACATTGTGGTTTTTTTTACCTGATGCCTTGCAGGATTATTGCTAGAAAGAAAATATCTTCTTACTTGTTTCTGTTCAGAATTATGGTCTTGTACTTAACTTAAATCAACATCTTCAGTTCAGATGCCAGACCTCAGTCAGGAAACTTGAAGGTGTTTTAATGTCTCAGAAATATTTATGTTTTGATATTCAAAGGGAAAATACAATTACGCATCATTATTTGTGCAGTCTGTTGTATGAGTCTGTTGCTGCTTATTCCGACTGCGGGATTTCTCTCAAGTATGTGAAACATGCCAACAATTTGGACATTGACAAAGACCACTATTATGTTTGACAAGAGTTTGGGTTTTTGGTATTCTTTGGGTGCAGAGGTTTGATGCAGTGATTGAGGCGCTGGAGAAAGGACAAGCAGTCGACCTGAGTGGCCTTCCTCCATCTCCGGGACAGGGTAAGGAATTTTAGTAAGCAAGCAGAAATTACACTATGATTTACAGGAAGAATAACAGGGAAAATATAAGAGACAGAAGCAAACAAAGACAGATGAGTCTGTAACACACAAGAAAGAAAGAAAGAAATAAGAAGTAATTGCGCAGGTGACTTATGATCAATCCTAAATAACAACAGGAGCAACATATTGTCAAACAGCTAACTATTTGAAATGTTTCGTTTTTTAACAAAAACCTTGGATTGTATTGACAGACACGAGAAGAAAATAGTCTAGAGACCCAACAGAGGTCACAGGGATCTTCCAGGAAGGGAATATAAATAAGGAAATGTATAATCGGCAGCTTCATAAAGAAATATCTTCAGCAAATGTATTAAAACAAGTAATTTTTCTGGACAGAAACCTGCTGTATCTGCTTCTGCATGTTTATCTTGTGTTATTGTGTTATAGGAACAGGAGGCAGCTTGACTCCAGTGAAGGAACCCTCCTTTGGGCAAAATATAGAAGTCACCCAACCAGTTGAAGCAGCTCCAGGTAAAGATAATTTCAACTTTTATCCACCATATGAATTCACTTTTTTTGCTGTTGTTTCTGACCATTCATGTAGTTCCGTTTTCAATTACCTACTTACCTTAGTATTTATATGAACCAGCTCGAGTCAGCTTGACATTTAACATAAGAGGTGACTTCAAAGAGGAGGAAACACTTTGCTTGTGTTGTGCACAGCTTGCTTATGTAGAAACACGTCTGCAAAGACCGTTTGAAATAACAACAACCATACATTGACATGGCAGATAATGAATCTTTATGACGATTTTGCAGGCTGCCGTGAGGGAACAGTTGAACACAGGATGCAGTCAAACAAATGCTACTTGTCACTTAAGCCATGTAGCAGACAAAAGAAGTTTTCCCAAAAGACCAACATACTAGTCTGTCACACATCAGCAGACGGGTATCGAAGACTGATACTTTTTGACTACCAACCAAATTGCCTCCACAAAACTGAGCATGTTCGCATGTAGCTAAGTAGCCTCACAGCGTTGGTTTAGACTCTTAATCTTGTTAGTTTTGGATGAAACACATATTGAGAAACTCTTGTTTACTCTCATTGTTGCCTCCCTCCCTCAGGCCCTGCTCCCTCATCAGCCGCTGCAGCTCCCAAAAACGTGCTGGAGGCTCTCGAGCAGAGACATGCCAAGTATGTGGAGGCGTCTAATCAGGCCAAAGCCAGTGGAGATGACCGCAAGGCCAGAATGCACGACCGTATAGCCAAGGTACAAGGAGAGACTCTCCTCCTGATGTCTGTATTTACCTTTACAGAACTCTACTGAAACTGTGTTTGTCGGGTTTGGTCTTGCTACATGATTGCCTCTCTGTTAAAGGTGTAATAAATACAATGAAGCTGGCACATGATTACTAAATTTGAGTCAGAGCTTTCATCTGTGAAATGTAGGTTACATTTTTTGTCAGTTTGTTCTAGACATAAAATAACAAAGCTTCACTTAAAAGCTTAGTCCCAATTACATGCTTCTCCCTTTTGGCTTGTGGCTCCACGTTTTGACGAATAAACGCAAGTCTCAATTAGAAGCCTGGTCTGGTTTTTATAGACGTTCTTTGGATGTATAAAACCTCTTGAAGCCGACTGGGTCACCTGCTTGAGCTAACCTGCTTACATTGTGCATACCAATATAAATGTTTAACCTTTGTCAATATGGACATGCTACACAGTGCTAGATCTTTTAGATTTTTCATAATTCAATCATTGAGTCCATTTCATGGCAGATTTAACATCACGAAAAACAAGAGAGATGGAAAAAGAGATGACTCCCTACCTTTTGAAGCTGTCATTAAGTCTAAATATCTGTCCATTCCTAGATTATTTTCTATTCCTTTAGTCCTAACGGTCCAGCGATCAAAAGAATCAGAACTTTCATAAAAATTCATCAAAGTTGGAGTAATTACAGTAACCTTTACCCCCATTACAGTAGCATTAGCTACTAAAATATTTAACCTCTTTCCTCATGCAGCAATACCAGAGTGCCATCCGAGCTCACAAAGCAGGAAAATCAGTCAACTTTGAGGAGCTTCCTGTTCCCCCTGGTGAGATTCTTTTGTGATTCATGTTTTTGAGTTGACAAAGTAATTTTTAAAGTTACTTTTAGCTACGTAAAATTGGATTTGAATTGTGTTTCTGGTTTCTGGTTCTGTAGCCCTGGGTTGTTATTGTGTATGCTGTCAGTGAGTCTCTGAACCAGCGCCACAAGACATGTTGACCAAAAGAGTAAATATAGATGATGGTGTATGAGAACTGGTAAACCAGACAGAATGAGAGTTTGCTTTTGTCTCTCAGGTTTTCCTCCAATCCCGGGCCAGAAGGCGACAGGAGCTGAGCAGGGATTCATTGCTGCTCTGGAGGCAGCCGATAAGCTTGCCTCCACTGATGCTGCTGAAATAGCAGATGAAGATGAAGAAGACGAAGAGAAGGTGGGCTATCACCAGTAAAAAATAATTTTTTGATTAGGTTTTTGTGGATTCATTTTTAATGCAGTGTTTTGCGTTGGTTGCAGTCTAAGCCGGCTGTTCCAGAAGAGCCAAAGAAGCCGACATCGGACGTTCCCACCGCAGGTGAAGGAAGGAAAAGGACTCCGGCTGCTTCTCCTGACAGAACAGCCGCCAGGGAAGGACTCTCAATTACAGGTCTGCCCCCAAAAGGAAACATGTCCTCAAAAACACTCTTTTCAGCCTCTCGTTTAGCACGTCACAGAAGTCCAATTAATTTCTGTAGCAGTCTGACAGGAAGTAGCACAGTTCTGTGATGTAAGCTGGACAATTTTCTAAACAATTTTGGAAGTTTTAGTTTGAGTTTATTAGTTTGATTATGAAAGAAAACAAATAACACATTAACAAACACGACAGAAATTAACAATGAGAAATGCAACTACGCAACAATACTAATTAAAACTGCTGTAATTAATTAATTGATTACTCAGTCAACATAAAATTAACTATTGTGATAACTTATTAATTGTTTGTCATTTTCCATGCAAAAATGTCAAGTATTCTTCTGTTCCAGCTTCTCAAAAGTGACGATTTACTATCATATATGACAGTAAATGATTGTCTTTTGGCTTTAGAGTCAGATAAAACAAGCAAAATCAAGATGTTACCATGGCTCTAGGAATGCTATTTTATCACAATATACTTTTTTTTCACGATTGAGAAAATAATCAGCAGATTATTATTGGCCCTGGTATTAATAATGTAACAGATATTGTCCAGACAAGAACAAAAACACTGCACATCTTTCACACACAGGTTCCCCATCAATGACTTCAGCCGTGCTGCAAATCACTTAACTTTATTTGGAAGTGGAAATTTTCCAGACACGTTAATATTTTATTTATTGATTTTATTTTTAGGTTTGGTGTCTACCTTTATCTTGTTCCTGAAACACAGAACCATTAACTATTAACATTTTGAAAATGGTGACATCAGTTTTTATTATCACATCACGTAGCAACTGTGTCCTCAAAACTTAAACCACTTGAATGCCAGGCATATCATGTACTCAACATCCCGTGTTGAAACAACATACATCTTCTAAACACATTTTTTTTTATTATTGCTGCGATGCAGTTTGCATTATTTCCACCATTTCTTGTCTCGCACTGAGATAATGAGCACAATAATGTGCAGTTCTAGGAGTAAACCTGCTTGGTATATTTGGATTGAGAATGGATGCAGTTTGTCCACAAATTTAGGAATTTGATTCATAAAAATAACTATATATTATTAATTATTCTTACCTAATATATTTGACTGCTGCTGCAGTTTGTCAGAGTGCAACGACTGACAGTGGTTAAGAGTCAGTAAGATATTGATGTTACACCTTTGAAAAAGTTGACATCAGCTTTATTGAAAGTACGTTTCAAGAAAGCGATTTTAAATAAATAAAATTCAGAGATTAAGTGAGGCAAGACAAAAAACATCAGGATTTACGTGTTTTTGCAAAGGTTTTAAACATGACATCACGGTCACTTGTATCACACACAAGGGTAAAACTATAACCAGAAGAGACAGTGGTGGGGGACCACAATGAAAACAAGCTTTGTTGTGTTTTTATCCTCGACAGTTTAGTTTCATGTCAGAACTGGGTGACCACTGTCTTGTAATTATCTTTTGTCAAATAATTCTTATCTGCAGTATAACTTTAAGGTATGTCAGCTGTCAGGCAGCAGCACAGTACTGTGGTTATCAACTGTGTAACAGAGTAAGACAGCCATAATAATCCTTATATAGCACTAAAATTACATCTAGATGTTTACCGTCTATTTACTTTAGATCTTCCATCTTTCTTTGTCCTCCAGCGACTCAGCAGCTGGAGCTCCTGGAGGGCAGGAAGAAGCAGTACATGAAGGCAGCTCTGCAGGCAAAGCAGAAGAACGACATGGAGCAGGCCAAGAGTTTGCTCCGCACCGCCAAGGGCTTCGACCCCATAATTGAAGCAGCGCGCAGCGGCAAAACCGTGGACATCAGCACGGTGAGCAGACACTTACTCTGCAGCCGGCAGTCAAGTGAATATCAGAAATAGGCCTAATTCAGTCAGTAGAAATGCATCTCAAATACTTTCTTCTGAATATAAATGACTTTGGTACATAGAGGTTAGTACTTGTTTTTTTGTTTCAGGAGTTAAAAATTTATTACATTATAACATTGTATTTCTGTCTTGCATGTGGGACATTGTCTCAATTAAGATTTTTTTCTGATTAATTTTCCACCCCTAGAATAAGTCAATTCTAACTTCTTTATAGTGTGTCAGTGCCGCTGATGGCACAAAATATTTACCTGTATTATTTCTGATATTACATGTTCTGAGCTATCTAAAGGTGCATTTTTACCACTGTCACTTAAATCACCTAATTGAGACAAAATCGTAGAATCATGGTGGAGATATTGTATATTGGTAATCCCAGCTGTGGCTGATCCTCTGTGTGCTGTACCTGTAGGTGCCGTCGCCCCCTGGTGACGAAGACGGAGACTTCATCCTGATTCATCACAGTGAAGTTCAGATCTCAGAGAAAGCAGAGCAGGTTTACACACAACTGGTCAAGATCCTCAAAGAGCAGCATGAGGTAAAACTGTTGTAGAGACTTTGTAGAAATATATAAAAATGAAAATGTTGATTCAAAAGTGTCCAACCAGAGCATCATGTTTTATTAGGACATGTTATCAGGATAAATAAGTTTATCATCTTCATTTTTTTAATGCTGTCATTGTAACAAACTAGCACTAAAAGTAGACCTAGAATAGAAACAAGATGTATTTTTTATGTATATAATATTTTTTTTTTGTATATGTTCCTGCATGGATTACAACCTTATCAGGGTTTACAAAATAACAACAGATACTGATACTGATATCAAGTCCCTTTTTTATTACTTTAATCCAATTAATCTTATTTCCATCCTGTATAGACACCTTATTTTGAACGTTGTCACATGTGTATCCTCGCGCTAAATTCATCAAGTTCGACCCAAAATTCATCAAGTTCGACCCAGATGGAGTGGATGTGCTAGGAGACAATTCAGCAGAATAGTGTCTGCAAACAGCGTCTTTCTCAGACACTTTAAAGTGCTTCCACACTGCTGACATGTCAACGTAATTGTTCGGTAAAATGTGTTCAGTCTTTCCGAACACCGAGGCCGATTAATTTCAGTGGCTGCATCCCTA